>NW_008620834.1:6068-108464 GCF_000691845.1 Merops nubicus | reverse complement strand
CCTGAACTCCTTAAGTACTCAGCACATCTCTTCCTAATGCTGCTAATGTTCATTTCATTAAGGTAAAAGTAATTATAGATTTGCATGCTTTTCTCTTTAGCTTTATTCACAATTCTAACAGCTAATATGAGGTGCCAGACCACCACTAATTGAAAATTGATTTTAGATTCACTTAAATGGCTAGACCAGGAGGTAAGTATACATGCAGGAGTGTCTCATCAGCTGACTCATTCCTCTGCAACCATACACACTGAATTTCACCAACAGTATCTATAGCATTACAACAGCTACAGATGTCTAAAGAACACACAACTAAAATTTCAGTGTTTAATTGACAAGGAACAAGAGACACACTCCTATAATCTCAGGTGTCATTTAACATTGTGACAGCAACAAGTTGTGATGGTCAAGCAGTGCTAGACCTGGAAGACAAGCCCAAACTCACACTGTCCTGAGGTTTTAACTAATCTGCTGTTTGATTCTGCTGCCTTTTTTTTTTTTAATCTTTGTGGAAGACAGGAAAGTAATCCTTGTTTGGATATCTGTTTCAATAGTTAGTTTCAGAAAACCATATAGTAAAATGGCATGATTTTCTTTAAAGTTTTATTTTAGATTCCTATACTCTGTTTTATCATCCAAACCAGGGGCTCCTCCTCATTGTCCTTTCTCTGTCCTAATGCTGCTGTAAAAATCAGTCCAAAACATGAAGGATTCCATAAAGGAAACAATTACAAAGGATATAGCTATGAGTAAATATGGAATTTTAACAATTTCAAAATAATATTTGCATAATATCTTGTGAATATGTACAGACAAACTCTCACCAATTAGACTAAGGCTGATCTGCTTCTGTCTGGATATAATCCATATTAAAGGAGCAAGGCTGACCTGTCTTGATTTCCTGTGTAAAAACTGCTGGCCTGAAAAGCATCTGGATGAGACCTTTCAAGGCCATTTACTCTCTCCACAGACTTGTGCAGCAAACTATACTGTGGTGAATATTCTAGCAGGAAAAAAAAAAAAGAAAAAAGAGTAGATCAGGTCAGAATCATATACAAAGGTTAAACAGTTTAGTCAGCACATTGGCAGCAAGAGCTGGAAGAATGCTCTACATACATTAGAATGAGGATACATAATCAATAATATGCAATACTATCCAGAGTAAAGAAAAACTGTAATTCATTCCTTGGTGGTGTAAATCAACCTGGTTTCACTGCTGTCAGTGTGTTTCCACACATTTTAGATGGCAAAAATTCTTGCCCTAGAAGCACAAGATGCTTCTTCTGAATGCAAGTGATCAAACACCAACCACTAACCTCTTATTTGTATAAGCAAGACTACAGTTCACCCTTCAATTCAATTGTGCAATGCTCTCATATATCCACCTTGATAAAACTATTTACAACTCCATGTCCCTTAACTATATATTGTCATACTACCAGCATTGAGCAGCTCTGTTATGAAGAAATAAATGTGTCTTATGACCTAAGACAAGCCAGGGAAAATTCCAGAGTATTCTTTATCCTTTACCATGTGGAATAGTTAATATAAAACACTCCTTAGACAGACCTGAGAAGCCATTTTGCTCCCAGAAAGATTTGAAGTATTCTCACGAAGAGTAGGAAATACTTGGAAACTACCTACAGAAAAGTGTAATCAAGTCAGTCTTTAATGCTAGAATTCAACATATCATCATACTGATTACCCCAGCATCTTGTCATTTCTAAATTAGAGGACCATAGAGGATGCAAAAGGCTCATTACTAGATGAACTCAAGAGTCCTGATTTTGATTCCAGGTAGTAATTACATTATCTGGTTCTAGGCAGCATACATAGTCAGTGGAGAGAGACAAGGAAATTTTGGGCACCTACATTAGAAGACAGTGAGACCAGAATGCTAAGTGAATTTCATCTTCTGAAATCTGCGGGCAAGCTAGACTTAACTTCAGCACTTGAGTTAATCACACCCTGAGGTAGATTCTTCCTTTGTACTCATATTTCAATTAGTAGGGTTACTTTCAAAAATTAAAAAGAAAATTAAAAAATTAAAAGGTGGAAAAAAAACCCAAACACACACACACAGCATGAGTCTCTGCTTTTGTCTTCGGGCTTTTGGTTAAATGTCCTTTAACCACATTTCATCTTGTGTGTAAGCAGTGATATTACATGGAAACTACACCTCTATTTCATTAGAAATTTGCACAGTACCTAATGGCACAGGGAGAGTTAACTAGAGGCCTCCAAGTACTAATCAGAGTTGCAGGGGTAGGAAAACTCATTAGGTATGTACATGAGAACTGAACCACTCTAAAGACAACATTGTAGAAGTGACAGACAACAAGCAGAATAAAACCAAACACATCCCATTAAGCATATACACCATCCCTACACAATAAACAGTCTGCATTTGATAAATCCACCATGCCTTTGCCTTACTGAAAACACAGAACCTCTTGCAGAACCACCAAAAAAACTTTGCTCTCTGTCACCACAGCAGCATCAGGAGGTTTGCAATTTATCCTGTTCTAATTGAAGAAGGGGTACGTGTACCTTCACAGAGTCTTAACCACCCTGCTGCTGGAAGGCTGTCTTCCACTTCAGATTCATGTCAGATGCAATCCACATTTCATTTCCAAACACAGGGTTTCCAGGGCAGATGGGCGTTAATAACCCACATGTTCTCTTCTGCTGTGTTCATTCTCCTTATTAGCAGAATCAATAGCAATAAGGAGGGCTGGGTGCAGCTTAAGCAGTTTGCAGTTTTAGGCTGGGTCCCTCACTAAGCAGACAGGCTCTGCTTCTGTCTCTGAGCTTGGAAGTTGCTTCTTTAAAAAACACGTGCAACAGAAATCAATGGCTGTTTGTTCAGTAACAGGGTAAATGAGAGGAGAACACGTTTACAAACAGCAGGTGAGGCATTCAATTTGAAAAGCAATCACATTGTCTGCTGTCTGCCTTCAAGGGCACTGCTCATAACCACGCTGCCGATACAGGGAAGCAGCTGAGGTTTTTTCCTAAGCTTGGTACCCAGACCAAGCCCCTAATCTGAACATTTAGAGTCACTGAGTAATGCCTTCCCTGCTGAACAGTACCATTGATTTTACCTGAGAACTTATCTGTAACATTTATAGATTAATGGAGTACACTGATGCCCAATCTTGAGTGCTGTTCCATGCAAATGGACACAAACAAATAGCCCTGTTGCCTTAAACTGGGCTCCACACAAGAGCTGCATGCTTACTTTCCAAAGCTGTGGACAAGCTTATGCATTTAAAGCTTATAGGTTTTGTTTTCCTAAACAAGCACAAAACAAAATAACAAATGAGAGATAAAAATATATATACACATTTTAAAAGCAACCAAATATTACAGCTGAATTAACTCAGTCACTAGGCTACCAGGTCTAGGTGCAGGGGTTTGGCCATTCTGTCTATCAGTGCAACTAGAATCCTCATGTCTCGTACAACAGTAATTTTAAGAAAAAACATCCTGTGGAAAAATGTTTTCCATACGGCCTTCTATACTTGGAAAGTATTTTATATCCCAGTCTAGTCATCCATTGAAGCAAATTGTAGCACTCTACCTGTTTTAGGTGCTATAGAGAAGCATTCATGGAGACTACAGTTCTGCACAGACTTAAGAATATACCTCATTTTTTGAAGGACAGCTCTTACCCTGAGTAATTGCATTTAATCAGAAATTATGAATGGTTTTGTGAACACTGGAACAATTACAGCATGTGGGCTCAACTACAGAGAAGTTTTGAAGTCAGTCCATGCATCAACTTGGAATGCACTAGAATACAGACTGTGAACTTACTGCTCTAAGGCTTTTCATTTGATGCCTCCTTCAGTGTTAAGGTTACTTTTGATATCTTGCAACTATCCCAATAAGAAAGCATAAAGCATCACACTGCTGCTCTGTGCCCAAGGGAAACTTATGCTGGTGAGGCTTTTATAAAATATACTCTCTCAAGTATCACCCAAATTAAAACATTAAAAAGGAGCAGCAACTGTTTTCAGCATTCATTTAGATGTGGTAGTTTAGTTCTGCTATGAAGAATAACATATCTATGCTGGCACAAAAGAAGGTAAGAAAAAACTCCTACCACAACAGTTCAAAGATGTGATGTGAAAAAAACGCCATTGAGTGAAACACACTGAACAAATGTTGGACTTTGGCAGTATAGGAGGGTCCATACCACCACCCATAAAATGGTAGAAAAGATTTTAGGATTGTACTGACACGTATCTGCTACCAGTGGCTAATTATTTCAAGACGTGTCATATCTCAATGGAAATGGACAAAAACCCACACGTTTTAAAAAAGAGCCTCAGAAATGAACAGAACCTCATAGGACAAGCTTAAGATACTCCACCTGGTAGTGTGAACAAGGTCTACCTCTCTCATCACCCCAGGAAAAAAACTGATCACATAAGGAGGTGTCAGGGCACTAAAATGCCCCTAGAAAATCTGAACGCCACACTCAGAAGTCAAACACTAAGCAACAAGATCAACAGCTTTCCATTTTGCTGACCATTTAGTTCATTTTATCTGCCTGAGAGATAAACCTGGGTTGGGGTGTTGTTTTTCTATTTCCTTGGTTGGTGTTTTTTTGTTTGGGATTATTATTTTCTTTAGTTTTAGAAACCCACCTTGCCAATAGCAATTTTCTTTTCCATGATGAGTCATTCTATAAAAACACAAGACAAAACTGAAAAATAAAAAAGAGATGAAAAATAGGAAACTGGATTCACCTCTGTTACCCTCCAGAACATTGTGATAAGGGCAAATTTAGAGGTAAAGAAAGCTAAAATTAATCTGAGATCAAGAATAAGCTGTGACAAGAAAGATAATGAAAATTATTTAAATGTACACAAAGCCTTTGTCTTCTATAAACTATGTGCAAAACAGGCTGATGAAACTTTGCATGCTCCACAGCCTGCTGGTTTTACATGGAGCATTCCAGCCACCTTTGGACTCGTAGGCAGCAACCTGCCAGAGATGAGTAATGTTAAAATGGGAACTATTTTAGATGAAGGGATTCATTCATCCTCTCAAATTGTGGTGTTAAGGGCACCTCAGTCGCTGGAGTTGCCATCATCACTAAGATTTAGACAAATCTGTAAAAGCCAGGAAAAGATCTTACCAAAAAGGAGGAAAGATAGGGTGTGAGAAGCCAGAAAAATCCACCATCAATACTGTAGAAAGCAAGGGACTAAAAATTGAAAGGAAGTGGAAAATTATTTGTTTTGGTTTTTTTAATGTTAAGATATTTAGAGTAAGCTCATTATTAATTTCTGTCTCTCTGCTGCTTTACTTCAGCATCAAAGTCTGGCAAGAGGACTCGGTTAAGATCAAAAAGGTAATTAAATTGCAGAGCATACATGGGATTGGGGTGAGGAGAAATGAACAGAATAATCAACCCCACAACTCAAAAAGCAGCTGTGGGGCAGTTTCTATCATTTCAAATATTTTTTACCACTGAAAGGGACCCACCCATCACCTTTTTTATTCATTCAACCTTTCAGGAATGGTGGGCTCTACTTCAGTCTCAGTGTGTTACATTTCCTGCAAAAGTAATTATATGGAAATATTGAGATGATTATAATTTCACTATGAACAGCAGCACTGGGTACTATGAAGAGTAATCAGTCTCACAAGAATCACACCTATTTATTTCCAACTTAAACTGCCATGAATCTATTATTTAATATAAACACAGAAGACTAAACATGGATGTCAATTCTTTTCCTTGCATGCAGAAAATTCATCCAGATGAGTATTTCTGAACGGATCTGACAAGGTGCAGTGTAGCATCTGTTCTAAAGCACTTTTCAGTAGAAACACAAGAAGGTGTTGAAAACAGTGAAAAGTAGAAAGTAAGGAAAAGCTATAAATGCAGGGGAAGAAGGCTCCTTGATTGACACAGGCTGGGATTAGGGAAGGCTGGCTGCTGAGGGTGATAAAGCAGTCAGAGAGAAGAAGCCAGCGTGGAGAATTCTCTGCACAGGAGCAAAAAGGATGAGCAAGTCAACTGCAGAAAGCCTTTGCACCACTTCCACAACCCTCTGCCCTCCCTGAGCAAACAGACCTGCTCCTCTCTGAAAAGCAGCTGGGAGGTAGTGACAAATAAGTGCACTGTTATGACAGAATTAATGGTCCCTTGGCAAGAGAAAACAGAGGAAAGTGAACTTAAAAGGAAAAGAAATGAGCTTTCTGACAAAGCAGTGCTGTACTGCACAGGAGGGTATACAGCTCTTTCCAAAAAGCAGGAAAAGAAAGAAATTCCTGGTGCTACCACAGGAACAAAGACAATGAGTTCATTTGGTGCTGCAGGTAATGAAAGCTGCCTGGCATCCATCAGCTCCCAAAGAAACACATTAAGTCGAGTGATCCAACACCACAGAATATGGGCAGGTGATTTTAGCCCAGGTTCCTTAAGGAAACAAGGCTCATGGAATCTCAGTGTCCACCAACTCTCTGCAAGAGCTTTTGAACCTGCCCAAACATAATTACGTGTGACAAAGCAGGAGAGGTCTTGGGTGTCACATTCCTAACAGCCTCATGAAAACCAGCAGCTGGCAATAGGTAAGGCATGCTCTAAAAGAGAGAATGATGCTTCACCTACCCTGCAGGTTAGCCATGCATGCCTGACCAGCCACCTGGGCTTAAGACTTGACTGGGTACAGGAAACACAGAAGATAAATCAAGAGGAAACCAAACTTTATTAGCTCTGTTGTTCAAGGAACTTCTTGTATTTATTACAGACTCATGTTAAAACACACGCAACACGTGGCAGTGCTTATCCTCATTGGAAAAGATAGCACTGAATAGTTTAAAAATGAAATCAGAAGAAAGCAGAGGATAAAACTGAAAGGCTTGCAATGCACATTCTCTACAGTATTACTGGAGGCATAAAGAGGCAGCTTGAAGGACACACTCCAGTCTGCCCGTGATGATCTGGATGGGCAATAGGGAGGACTATGGGTCATTCCTGCAGTCCACCAGCAGATGAATACAAGGAGTAATCCACTACCAATAGAAGGAAAACCTTCATGAAACCATTTATTTACAAACAAAACCATTTCTGATACAGAGTACCACAGCTGTCAAACACAATTCTTTTTCTTCATACAGTGGTTTAAACAGTTAAAGAAGTCTCTAACTGACCTCCTGCTTTAAATTAACATCCTTATACAGCCACCCCTTGGAATGAGCTCCCATATGTTTGGATTTATACAAGACATTAAAGGCAATCGGTCACATAACTGTGCTTGAGCACTGAAAAATTGAAAACTCAGGCAGAGGAATGCCTTTAAAGCAGCAGGAGAAGGAAGACAATTTAAATAAACCACACAAAAAGTTAGAGTACTTAAATGCCCTTCAGTACTAAAACTATTTACTTTATCTGAAAACAAAATAACATTTGGCAAATTACTCAAGTCCTTCAGTGGATGCCTCTGATAATTGCCCTGTGGTCCCTGCGTGGCACAGAAAGCCATGTACACAGCAAAGGATGCCAATTTGCAATATACTCATTTCTATAAAAATAGAACAAATTCACGATTTTCAAGAAGGAAATGCATCTGAAATATGGCTTAGGAGGATATAATAGCTGATGCTAAGAAAGCTGCATGCCTTAATATACTTATTTCCTGCAGTAGTGCTCTCATCCCCATAATGCAGAATGCCTATGCCTACCTTCCTGGGGAAGTAATAGACTCTCATCATTTGCTTAGACTAGCTTGGGACCATTTGTTTCCCCCAGTAATTTATAGATTAAGAGTATTCTAGCATGGGCTTACCTGGAGCACCATTCACACAGAACTCAGTTTTACAATACTCCTATTCTTCCAAGACTTTCTTTACTAAAGCCTAGTGAGGGTTTCAAAATGATGTTTTTCCCCTTACACAATGTACTCAGCTGGGATTAGACAAACTAGGAGTATAGTTAAGAAAGGGAGTTCTAGAATATCATCCTTTGGTTCTCATTGTTCATGTTTTCATCTAACACCAGAAACACTAAGATAATGCTGACTTTAATAGAGTCTTTGTTAAGAATTTGCCATTTTAAAATGACGTAAATTCAGACTTCTACTTGAAACACCATAGTCACATTATAACTTTTTTTTGCCACATTTAAGTATCGTATTGACACTACTGTTTATAACTTCTAGGGATGTGCTCCCACAGATTTGGGGCTTTAGTTCAGTCTGAGCTTTGCACATCATTTTTCATTTCCCTTTCATGTGTCTATGGAGTGCACATCGCTTCTGTGCAGGACGTGCAAGAAGCAGGGAGAGCATGTGACTTGCCAAACATTATGCAGGAAGCCTGAGATGTAATTGGGGTCTTCAAAGTTCCTAGCTATTAACATAATGACTGCATTGCCCTTTTACATCATGCTACAGGTATAACTTCGGCATCTCTGTAGATTTATTCCTGAATATTAGAAACAATAAGAAAATGCAAGAGGAGCCAAGCTAATCAGATATGCACAAGGCAACAAATATGCAGAAGTGCATTTTTTGAGCAGTAGAAACCAATGCACCAGTTGGACAGATTGCCCTGTATGCTGCTGACAGGACAGCAGAAATTGATTTTCTCTGACATACAGATACAGAAAGGATCTTTTATGTTAGAAAAATGAGATTTAAGAATAGATGTTGGTCCTTAACTCTGGAGCACCATACCCCTGCAGTGCCTGCTCACTGTGGTCTGAAATAAATTGTTTTATCTAAGCATGCAGTTGTTCTAATCTGTGAGCATGACTCACCCTCCTGGGCAGCCCCTTACTGCATGTGCTGCCTCTCATCATGGGCCATGCAGAAGCTCCTGAACCCTGAACCAAGCTAGGATTGTCTAAAAAAAAAAAAAAAAGAGCTAGCACCTACACAAGTCACTATGCCACCTGCTCCCACTCTCACTGCCTGCTCTGTAGGTTAATTGCACTGAATAATGTTATATAATAAAAAAAATACAACCGATTTCCCAAACCATTTAAGGCATTTAACTGTTGGCAATTCCAATTTAAATTAATGGGAACTGTGCAACTTAAACCTCTTGAGATCACTTTGAGAATCTCAGAACAAATCAATAGAATCAAAACGCTCTTTCTGCAAAATGTGAATAATTTTAAAGGACCCAAACAGTGAGAAGCTGTTGATTACTTGTTCTGCATTTCTCATGTATCAGACATTTTTCTCCTGTAAATACAACTAAGCCCTTTCCCAGCACCTCACTTCAAAGAGGGGAAGTTTTTCACACTTTATTCTGAAATAAAGAACCAAGAAGCCTCCCTTTGCATAATTATTGCATGTAGTTTCAGTTACATGTTAAAACAACCCAGCATGGCAGGAGCTTAGCTGGATGTCTAGAATCTCTACAGGAAAACTGTTCACTTTCCTGTCCCAAGCTCACTTTCCAAGCCACCAAAGTGAGGACAAAGCTCATCCAAGCACCAAGTAAAAAACATGGGACAAATAAAATTCTTACCTAGACCCTGAACAAGAGCCACACTTAAGAGGAAGTGATTTAGTAACACAATTTCTTGACATATGCAGAAAGTGTAGGACATCTGTGTCACAAAGCCTAGTTTCCCACAAATAAACAAAGACAAAGCTCTCTGGGGAAGAGCAGTTTAGGCAAAAGGGGAGGGGGAAGATAGGGAGCACTCAAAGGCAGTTCTACACTTCACACAGGCTGCATTTTGCTCTAGGGTTTCCAGCCTAGTGTCCAGGAGGTGACCCCTTAGAAAGCAATTTCAGTGAATGAAAAAATAAGTTACTGTGTATTGGCGCAGAGAGCTCAATAAAAAATAAAGAGACCCACGTTGTCATTACTGGAACTTCTTGCAGCAACTGGCATCCACAGAGCCAGTAAACTAAGTGGAGTCTTTAATACCACACTCCTCCAGTTGTTTTGGCAGCTCAGCTTTGCACAAACTCAAAATTCGATCATGAAAAATGGACTTCAAGTAGCTTTCAAGACATAGTGCACCCTAAATGAATATAACTGCACCATTATAATAGTTTGTTAATGTATTTCAGATGCTAAAGAAGCTAAAATTGCTTAGGCTGTACTACACTAACTTTAAATCCACTTGCAGTGAGTTGCACAGAGGTCTTAACACAAGATACTGGCTGTAAGATGCCAAGGGAACTCCAGCAGCTATAATGGTTTTGCTCTCCCAGAAATGCAAACTGCTACTCCATCAAGAAAGACAGAAACAGCATAGATTAATGATGTGGAGCTAATTAAAGAGGTAAATAATTGTGGTGATGCACCCTGAACTAAAGAGGTAACAAATAATGCAGCAGAAAATAAGAAGAAATATGGGGACTAGATTAAACTACATTTCTAAAGGCAGGTAGGGCTATAAAATGCCAAATATTATATTAATGCAGAGTAGGTTTATTACAAAATTAAATTGTTTCATATAAATTAGATTAAGAGATTCTTTTCTGTAGGAAGTACTGTTGGACTTCATTATAGCTTAATTTTTCATTAGAAAAGTGTTGCACATGACTAATGAGAAGACTCCAATAATGTCCTACAGAAATTGGATATCTGGGGTCAAGAAGGCAACTTGGTAAAATCTCTATTTAAGAAAATGCTCTGCCCATCTCCTGACACAACACATGTACCTTGCTGTAAATTATTTCAAGCACTGTGGCTCTCAAACAAGAAATTCCCATAGAAATTAGAGGAAGGATAAAAAAGTTTTAAATCTTTTTCCCCCACACATAGAAAATCAGAGGAAAATAAAGATCTTTACCATCAAGTCTCCTTAGCACACAGGTAAACAGATTTGGCCAACCACTAAAAAACCCAGGAATTTCTTCATAATACACCAGAGCACTCAGTAGAACAACCCAACAATGTTAGTCTGTTGGTTAGAAAATTTATTAGTCTAATGTTACATCAACCTTGGTTCTTAACATTGCATCAATCCTAATTCAACATCATTACCATGGTTACACTATTATTACATTTTAGCCTTGCAAGTGTCTTGTCAACATGTCTGGTGCCAAAACAATCCCAGTTTTTGTTCTGTTATGTTCCAGACAAATAATCCCGCTTGTATCTACTCTATTAACGCAGGGTCACAGTCTCTGTTCCTTAATTGACACACAACCACAATACCATCTTCTGTGTCAAAAGCAAGCTATTGTATATCATCCTTCCCACAGCCCAATGCCCCATACAAACCAGCAAAGCTCCTAATTAGCCGCCCATCTCAGGGAGCGTGTTTCCTTCAACTCACATTCCTGTATTACTAAGAGTCCTTTTTTCTCCCCCCTATCAACAGGACAATTACAGTTATAAAAACATCCACAAAGCCATGGAGAAAGAAAATTTAACTTTTTGTCAGAGACGTAAAATAGCAGATACTGAAAAAAATCTTAATAACAAATACATTTCAAGCAACACTAACATGGGTCTATAATCCCAGCTGAGGCACCACCTGAATGCATAAGGAAACCTAAACTTATGTAATATACCTAAGGAGGGGCAAACTCCATAAGTCCAAGCACAATTTGGTGATTTGATCACATTTAGTTATATTTCTTGTGATTTTACACAGCTCAAGCCAAAAACCAGTATTATCATTTCTCTAACAGCAGGGCCTCATGTTGACATTGGATGTCATGTGTCCTTCCCTGTATTCCATGTATGATTTCCAAAGCAGCAGTAAGAAATTAACTAAAACATAATTTTACTTTTGCAACATGACTAAATCTAAGATCCTTAGCTGCATGATTCTTAAGTATCCAAAAAGCTTCCAGACTTTCACAAACCTCTCCCTCCAGTGTTCTCGCCTTTGTACTCCTGTTGCTCTTCACTTGACATATTTCTCTGCAATGTTGCATCTCCTTGTGACTGTGAGTCAGCATCTTCATTATCTGATGATTAAGCTGATAAACACTGATTCATCCTCTCTTCATTAAGCTGGTTCGTTTTGCTCCCAATCTATTCCTTGTCTGTTTGAGAATTCGTCTGCATCTTCTGGTCTCAGGCTTTTAGAAGTGCTTTACCAGAGCAGTGTACGGTGTGGTTTTGTCCTGCAGCTGAAAGTCCTGCATGTGTGCTGTGAGACATGACTGTTTTTAAAGACTGAAACTATACATCCTAATCTGAGCAGAGTACTTGAATTTCAGTCAGGCAAATTATGCTGAAATAACAGATTATGAGAAAAGGGTTTTAAAAATTATTTGTAGAGATGTGGAAGCTACAAGTTCCAGCAAGAATAAGTCCTAACTTTATTTCTATGATCCAGATGCATGTCTTCTGTGAAAATGGGGAGGCGGAGAACAAAACAAAAAACCACACCAATATTAGAAGCATGACTGGAACAAGATTTGTCAAAAACTAGGAACAAAACCTGGAAGAACTAGTAACTAGAGGCCAAAGTATGAGGATGACTAAAGTGAGGGACCTGTACATTTCTATGTCCAAACATTTCCCACATTACAGCAATTTTGTCTCCTTTTAAGGCGTTTCACCACAGAATCTTATTTTCCTTCCCAAATTGCTGAGTTTGCCAGGATATACCATCCTGAATCTGTGACTCAGAAGCACAGCAATTACAACAATCACAGTATGATTAAAAACTCATTATCAGAAATATTTCTGTAGTGCACAAAAAATATTTCTAAGCTAGTTTTACTCACAGCTTCTATTAGATGATATTGCTATTTCTGGACTAGTGGAGTCAAACAAGTTATTTGCAATTAATGTTTTCCTTCTGCCTTTTAATTGTACCTGAATGGAGCACCATTTCCTGCAATGTATTTTGTTGTGGATGCTCTATTACTGGAAGTGTTCCAGACCAGGTTGGATCAGGCTTTGAACAGCCTGGTCTAGGGGGAGGTGTCCTTGTCCATGGCAGGGGGGTTGAAACTAGATGATCCTTAAGGTCCATTCCAACCCAAACAGTTCTATGATTCTATGCTATTTCTTATACAACACAAAATTCATACGTTGCATCATTTGGGAAGTTGAAATAACACCTTTTAATTGATCAGAGGCTTATTTACTACAAGTCTGCAAAAGACAGAATGATACTGGTTTTACATCTACATCAGCAAACATGCACATTCAAGATGACCTACAAATTGCATTGCCAAACCAAATGCAGACAGGCTTATTGTACTTAAATAGTCACAGGCAGAGGAAAAGTCATATTCTCATCAGAAGTACAGCAAAATTTAAATTTTTCCCTAGGATTATGCAATTTATCTCACAATTCCACAGCTAATGCAGGTTTTCAAAGTGAGATCATAATATTTATGTTGTGAAGTAATTATTGCAAGGAAAAATAAAAGACTATTTTTACACTGTAATTCAGTTAATTTGATGACAATTGTCATGTTGGTATTCCCTACAACAGCATTTATTAATCAAATAGTGAAGGCAACTATCAGCTATGGTCAGGAGTGTTTTTCTGAAAGTTTCCTGTCTGAATAGAATCCACAAAAATCAGTACAAGAAAATAAATACTTCACAATGATTTTTTTATTCACTTCTAGTTGGCACTGCTGATAGAAAGGACAGATTATAGCCATGATCTGACAACTTCAGTGCTCAGATTGGAACGTCCTTCCTGAGGCTTGCTGCTCTGGATTTGATCTGGCAGAGCCGATAGTAGAATCAAGGTTTAAAATGGACAATTTTCCAGCAATAAGGAAAAGATTACAAGACAAACTACTCTATAAAGCAGCAGGGGGAAAAGGGAGATAAAATTGAAACAACAGCAATAGAAGTCTCACTGCATTACAAGTATCAGTGATGTAAATGCTTTCAATAGAAAAGCTCCAACCAAGGAGCAATATTTCTCAGGGAACATCTGTTTGGCTGACCCATCCCTGTGCTACTGTTTCCTGACGTGCATACTTACAGAAGGGAACACAGCCTGGTGTGACATCAGAAGATGTCTATTAGCATGCCCTTAGGAGTGACTGCTTTTTGTAACACCAGGCTTTACTCATTTCATCCCTGTACTTTGTCCCAGAAACCATTCGTGACCTCATATTCTAGGTAGCATGTAAGCCTCCTGTCTAATCTGGCTCCTAATTCTTTATTTTATCTGCTTTTATCTAGTTTCCCAGCTACCTATATAATTCCATTGACAGAATACCCTTATTCTGGAGGCCAGTGAAGCCTTCTGACAAAAACATATCTAGATTATTTTCTTTTAAACTGAATTTGCATTTTTCAGGAATAATTTCAACCTAACGTTATTAAAAGCCATTAAGGAACTGGAGAAGAAAAAAAAATTGTCAGAAACAGCTGAACCAATCACACACTCCATTTTTCAATTCAAAATGACTAACATTTTTGTAAGAACAAGCAGGTAAATGAAAAATATCCTCTTCTGTCAGAACTGTTTAAGGGGAAGTAATCTAGAGTGATTTCCACTCATAGTAAATACATAACCAGAAATGAACTGGTGGAGATTCTCTCATGTCCAATAAGAGCTGAGGTCACATTACACCATTAGTTTCATGCTCTCAATGGAACCACTAATGTGTCTTCAAGTTATTTCTAACAAAACCTGCATTCCTGTGGACATCTATTTACCCAAATTTTGTTGAAGTTAGCTCATTAGTGCAAAAGTTATAATACACTGGGGTAGTGGTATGAGGGTAATGTTAGTCTTACAGAAGCAGATTGAAAGTTTAACTTCAACAGCATCTCTGACTTTGACCTTGAACTTTAGGCACCCTGATTAGGAAGCTGGTGAGTGCCAGGCTTAAGTAGAGAATTATTCCAGCACACTGCTTCAGAATCAGATTTCCAGGCAAGAGAACAACATTCAGAATTCTGCAATCACACGTGCATATTGTGGAATATGGATGCAGAATGCACATTGCATTAATTCTCCAAATCTCCTGATGGCAGAGGATAACGACAGTACCTCAAGGATACACCAGTGCTCAACACATCCACTCCTGGGCAACAGACAAACCCAGGCAGAAATGAAACAGCTTAAACTGGCTCAGATGATTTTTCCTTCCACTCACTGAAGATCACTGGGATGCAACTGTCTGGGGTAAGCATTTGCTAGGTTGGCTATAGAGCCTATTCCTTGCAGTCAAAACTAGAAGTGAAAAGTCACATTTGACTCCTAGTTGGCATCCTCTGAAAACTGGAGTATTCTAATAGGAGTTCCAGCTCCCACAAAATGCTGCTTAATCTCAGTTATTTTTGCCTCAAATACATCTTATTAAATGACTGCAGCATGCTACAAATTCTTATAAATCACAGAAGTTCATGATTATGATTAATTAGCTTGCCATTAATTGGACGTCTTCAGTATAATTGGTTTTTATTAATAATTTAAAAGTATTGGTAGAGGCCAATCTTCAATGATGTTTTTATGACCTATTATCATCATAAATAAAACCTCTCATTTTTAAAAGTTATGCAAATGAACAACTATCCTTTCTTATATATAGTGTAGATTGTGTAACCACTAAATAGCAACAATAAGTAGGTTAAACATGGACCTGGAACATTTTGGAGTGAGTACCCTTTCCGCTGGCTTCAAACATTCACAGGGAGATAGTGTGTTCCCTTCCCTAGAAAAAAAAATAACTATCTAGGCACTTGGTTGTTTCATAAGACTGAGTACACTGCAGAGACTGGAACGTGTGGTGGTTTGTGTGTTACTCATTATCTTAGAATTTGTATCCCAGCCTCCTCATTGGACAGTACACTGCATGTCAGGATACAACATGAAGTTTATTGTAATGCACCCTGATGGCAGGTGTCATAATGACATGTTAGAGACCACAATATCCAATCTTCATACAACCCTAAAATCAGACATTTACATGTGCTGTTTCAACACAAAGCTATCTCTGGACTTCATGCCATGTAATTGCAAAGTTTCACACACATAATTATATGTATAATATACATAATAATATATATGCATGAGTGTCTTCAAAGTAGTACTTCCTAACAGCCACTTGTGTAGTGCTACACTGTACCTGGGTACCAGTTATGTGTTACTTGGCAACAGCATCCTCGAGACCAGATTAAAATATTGCTTCAGCCATGGTAATATGTTATTAATTGCAGCTGAAATCAATGGCAATGGCAGCACTTCCTTTCAAGATGAAGTCAGACTCCTTGCCTTGGTACTGCAGTCCCCTGTTATCCTCAGTCTTGTGGAATTATTTATGCCAGTTTAAAAATAATACTAAGTGCAGCAGAACGATAACACTGTTCTATAAATGAGGGTACAAAGTACAGGGCAGTAAAGATCTGTTCTGAGCTATCAGAACCATTCTGTCTTCTATGGATGATAATTTATGTGTCCTGATGGCAGGATCAGACTATTAACTTCTGCCATCTGTGTGCAGCTTGTTCCTTATCACAGAACTTTGACTGCAGATTGTAAACCTCTGACTCAGCGGGTAATACCTGCTCAGCTGTGCTAGCAAAGAGACTAAATGCTTCTCTTTCTGTACAGATGCAATGGGGTCCAACTGCATTTAAAAACCCCACCCAAATGCCAGACTAATGGCTTTCCTCTTTTAATACAGGGCATGCCAATATTCTGTGTTTTCATGGACACAATGTGAATGTAGTTTAAGCTACTACAAGTTATGTCAAAGATATTTTTTTTTCCTTGAAAAAAAATACTTGTTAATCTTTGAATCTTTCATCATGCAGGTCCTAAATCTCTGAGGCCTTCTAAGCTTGTAATCTCAGATTTTCCAGGCTACTGAGGAGTATCACAACAGCCACTACAACAGATGATATACTAACACGGTTTTAAAAACAGCAGAAAAGGTTTAAGCATTTTGTCTAGAAAGTTTCAGGCACAGCAGTTACTTGCTTCAGATGCAATTTCTATCTAAAAGCTTTTCTGCATTTTGGTCCCAACTAACACATCTTATTACTCTATCCGTGGACCTTTAATGTTGAGTTCTGCCAGATTGCCTGATGAGAGCCTCAAGTGTTAAACTGGATTCCAGATCATCTGGACAGACTGATTAAAGACTGGAGGTAACAGAAACATCCCAGCCAGCGTTCCATAGGTCACCTGCATAGCTCAGAGACAGACTCCATACCTCAGCTTGGTTTTGGCAGCCTGATCCACATGTACAAAGTCACAAACATTACAACACTCAACCCGCAGAAGCTGACATCGATCCCAAGAGAAAGTGACAAGCAGCAGAAATTCTGCAGGCAGTTCCCTGCCCTGTCGCTCCTAGCGGGACTGACCATCTGTCTTCCTAAGCACCCTGCCATTTATAACAACGCCAAGCAGGGCCAGGTGAGCTGGTCTGTCACCCTTGCCTTCACACCTCAAAGTCCTGGATGCATTAGCTTGGTCATAAAACCTGCTGTTTGACACTTCTCCAGGTGACTGTAGCAGCAGAACTGATGCTTTCATTGAGTTTATCTTGTTTAAAATCATCGTTCATTTCTAGCTTCTCCAAAATTAACTTCAGTAGTAATGTGGCATATAACTTCCATTTATAACTAGAGTATTCACTCTGTCACGAAATCTCCCCTTACTTCACAAACGGTTGCTATACTTTAATTAAAAAACAATGCACTTTTTGTTGCAGATTACTACTTGAAAGGCAAGTAATACTCCAGTAACTCAGATGAGGTGGAACCAATGGCATCATTTACAGAAGCAAAGGAAGCAGAGTTTGGTCCACAGCTAGAATTAGGCAAGGCTGATAAAATTCAGCTCTGACTTGGCCATCTATTCAGGGAGCTCTGACAATGTATCAACCAATTTCGAGCTCAATACCTCAGGGTTCTCAGTGTCAAAGTATATGAAGCCAGTGGGAAGTGAAAACATTTAGTAGCTTAAACATACGCAGTCTGTCAGCACTGAGCCTTTAAAGCTTCTTGGTTAGGGGCTAGGGAAGACCTCTAAGTTGCAGATATAACAGATTTCCCCTTGATGAGCTTGACATCATATTCATCCTCTTCCCCTCTGCCTCCCAAGTGACATCCCTGCCTCATAAGGAAGCATACCAGCAGCCAAATCTATGGTTGTTTTAATCCTGGTCTAGAGCAGGCATTCTTCTCACTTTTGTTACTTTGCTGTCTATAGCAGTGTCTGGAATAATCCCAGCAGATGTTATCCAATTCCAGTAGCCATCATTCCAGCAGGCAAAAGGGTTGCATCCTGCTCTCCTTTACCGTCTTCTAAGTGAGATGAACTTCTAAATTTAGATGTTTAAAATTAAACCCAGGTAGACCAAGCAAGTAATTTAGAAGGCAATTCAATCTAAGTGTCAAATTAAGTCGCCTCCTCATTGTTGTGCATATTTATCAGGATGTTAAGGATTCATTCAAAAGTGACCACTGGAAGTGGCTTCGCTTCACTGGCCAATTCCTGTGGCTCTCACTTCACTGAAATCAGCACATGCTACTTAAGTGTCTTTCACAGTATTCAAAGGTCATGTCTGTGTGCAAAGAGAGAAGACAGAAGATATTTC
This sequence comes from Merops nubicus, assembly GCF_000691845.1. NCBI lineage: Eukaryota > Metazoa > Chordata > Aves > Coraciiformes > Meropidae > Merops > Merops nubicus. The sequence continues at coordinate 89,982 of NW_008620834.1, read as the reverse complement.
TGAAATCCCTATATCTTTTCATAATTTGTTTCACTACTTCCTGGTGCTTCCTTCAAAGTGGTGAATCCAAATATGTATGAAAGTGTCAAAGTGTTTGGGGTTCAGCATATCTTCAGCCTGGTCTGTGTGGATAACTCCCCGTTAGAAGACATTTGTTTCTCCTGACTTTTTTTTTTTTTTTACCCTTCACATGGAAAACTTTTAAGGCAAAAGGTGGGCAGGAAAGAAAATCCTTCCTTTTGGCTCAAATCCTTCTATCTCTCTGAACTTTTGTAAAGCACACAGTTGGAGCAGTGGGGCCACCTGAGAAAACAATAGATCAAATTCATCCATTTTCTTGATGAATGGCCAATAACTGGGAAGTCAAAACCCAGAGAATGTGCCAGCACTAAATCAGACCTGAAGGACATTACAGGACTTGGGTCACACCATAAATCAGGAAAAAAAATCATTCTTTGCTCCACTTAGGTTTGTATTTACATAGGAGCCAAGTTTTATAAAAGAGCTGACCTTGTCTTCTATCAAGATAAAATGTCTGGCCTTCTATCAATAGATCCAGAAGTTCAAAGCAGGGATTGATCTTCTGCAGTTTTGAGTATTAGGCCAATTTGGCTGGAAAAAGGGTAAAAAGTTATTTCTGCTATTTCTTCTTAAAACAAACATTCTCAAATCACATGAAGACATTTCCAACAATTAACAGTAGTCGATTTTCAATCTTGTAACTGAACTGGTGAATACAGCACAGCAAACTTTGCTTAGGAATCAGTCAATAGGGTGGGTATAGCATAGAAAAGGAGTAGAGCCTGTCTTTATTTTTGATTAGAGGGCCTAATATTTGAAATTTTCTTTCAAATAAAGTCTTCTTACTTACTAGGCTCAAATCCAAAGCTCGGTTTATTTCTGATACCTCAAAGAGTAGATGATAGTTTCCAAAACTTCTAATTTTTTACAAATGTTTCATACAAGGCATATTTACCTCCTAGAACAACTACAAGCAAAACTGTGAGTTGACAAATTTACAAGTATGAAATCTCATACAACTATTTTACACCAGCTACCTTCAGAGAATTCCTGGAAGCCCCAAGCCAGACAACTCCTCATGTGAAGCAGATGGAGTATGTGGTAGAAAGACTGCAGAGTAGTGAACATCTTTCCACTTGTCATATTAAGGGCATTCCTACTAAGAGGATTTGCTAGATAAATTAATTCTGAGCAATCACCTCTGGGCTGCTGTGATAGTGTTTTTGAAATGTTCTGTCCTTTCCATAGGAATTATTCAATCAGTATCCATTCACAGCTATGTTGAGATACAGGCAGACCACCTAAAAATTCACCTTGCTTCTTCATTTTATATAATACTAGTCTAAAAACTCAAAAAGTATCAGCAGTTCATCTGTAAGTGCACTGTGGTACATAATTTGCATTACCCTACTACCTCTTTTTCAGGAAAGAAGAAATCAAATTTTTTCTGTCATGAAAGGACCAGTCTGCCTCATTTTTCCTGACTGTCATTTAGAACCACCAAAAGGGCTGAATGACAAACATTAGAGTCCCTGATCCACCCGACTTTGACAGCAGTTTCATAATATTTCTCTCTTGAATTGCACCTTCTGGCAAAAGGTGAATACATTCTGACATTTGTTCCACTACCCTAATCCTGCTGTGCCAGCTGCCAAGCCTGCCTTGCATTCTTCGTGTCTAATGCACATCTACATACATCAATATAAACAAACAGCTCACCAGGAGACAGGTATTTTTAGAAACATTACCTCTCTCCCTCCTCAACATTTCCTAAAATATTATTACTTACACTCTACCGAAGAAGCCCCTAACAAGATAGGCTGAAATCTCCAAGAAGATGTATCAGTGTGCAGCTTTTTAGAGGCATTTGGGAAGTTTTCATGTCAAAAATCTCTTGACCTACATTACTCCCTAGAAGCTCAGGGTCCTAGCCTAACACCCCAACGAATAAAAATCCTCAATTCCCTTTGTAATAGCAAAAGATTTGCTCAAGCTATCAAGTAGGTAGAGCAGTGGCTTCCACTCTTATACAGCCTTTATGAGGAACAGCTATATGCAAAATTACCATTTGTCACGGCCAGAAAACTCCCAGTTATTTCCATTCTACACTCAGTATCTGAGGAACTTTGTAGGTGGGATTCAGAAGCACCACAGACATCATTCAAGGTGAGTTAGTTAGGTTTTTTCCCTACATGGAAAGGTCCTTTTATGACCTTTCTATGAGTGGAATCATGAACTGATCATGAATCCACTGCCCAGTAGGAGCTCACTGACCCAATAACTGGTATGATGCAGTACAGAACAGCCATCTCTAAGGTATCTTTACACTGGCTGACTTAGGTACTGCTAGCAATACATCTGCACCAACTCCAGGTTTGAAAGGAATTAACCTCCTTGCTCATTTCCCCAGGTAGTTTTAGCAGAATCCACGTCTCTGTGGTGCTGCAGCTGCTAGGAAACAGCTCATGAATCAAGTGCAGGTTGATTTACTTTCAGCTAGGTAGTTGAAAGCTAGTTCATATGTATCAGCACATCAACGCTGACACTGTAGTAAGGCAGAAGTGAGAGCAATGACTCTTATCCAGATGTAGCAGATGTGTAAACAGTTGTGCTCCATACCCACAGGCCAAAATCTAAGTAAACACTGACCGTTCCCAGGACCTAAAGTTCAGAATCACACAAGAATTTTAACTGTTCATCCTTAAGGCCAATAAGAGGCATTTGCAATCCAGCAGATGTCCTACCTCCATTACTTCCTAGCAAAACCAAACTCACACTATTTACCCTAAGAAAATGGCTATTCTCATAACAACATCATAAAGCAGTTATGAAACACTATCGAATTATGCTTGTGACTGGAACAAAAACGTTGAGGAAAAACCAAAAGGAATGTCAGCAAATTATGGTGTAGGAGAGAAAGATAAAATACAACTGGAAAAAGGACGCTGGAGACTTTGAGAATAGAGGGGGAAGAAGAAGAATGAGCCTCTGAGGCACTAAAGATTTTCCCCTGTAGAAATAGACACCTGTCAGGAAATAACAGCAAATATATACAAATATCTTTCCTGCTTATTTTCTCCATCCCAGCCCCAAATGATGTAGAGCTGTCTCCTTAAAGGCCTATGGCACACAGATGATAATGGCAAATAGAACTTGTAAGAAGCCAGAACTGGTTCAGGCAGAGTTCAGATTTCTCAGCAAGCCCTCGTTGGGTCACAATGACACCCTAAGCCCCATGAAAGTCTAGGATCTAACACCTTAAGAACATTGTAAATGCACCAGTAGATTAGGGCTCAGTGGAAACTCCTAAACCACTGTGTAACACAGATTGCAATTTAAAACTCCTTGACAATGGTACTATGGTAACCACACCTCTGAAGATGAAATATTACCAACAAAGTCAGCTACAAGGGCCAGTAACATCCTAAATCAGAGAACCTTTTAAGTAGATCATTCACTAAACTAATCACTACTGGAATTAGGCTGTGCACCAAGCAGCAGCATTTAGATATGCTGGAAAGCAATGAGAGAAAAAGGGGTAGAAAGCTGAGGGAGCTCAGATTAAACTACAACAAGGGCAATATTCAAAAAGAAAATTTTAATCTAAACAAAGCCAATCTGTGTTTATGGCACATCTCCACCTTCTACAGAATGCTGTGCTAGTGCTTAATAAAAAAAAAAAGTACACAGTCTATGAGCACACTGTTGTATGATGAGCAGATAGAGAAAACAGGCATCATATTCTAGTTTGTATCACTGCTATTCTAGGAGGAATACTTGCACATGCAATTAACTATGTTTGCAATATGCCAAAGACAAACAAAAGGTAAATTGAAAAAATCCAATTAAATTAGAGAGCCACAAAGGACACATTCAATGACCAATAAATAACGAATAAAGCACTACTGGAGTAGGTCGATGAGCTTTGCTGGTTATCAAATGTTGAAGGGAATTCCTGGAATAACAGCAAAGGGGAGATATAATACTCTAACTCATTAAGGGGTTGCAGATATGACAAGCAAAGGAGTCAGAGCAGCTTCATGGCACAGCTATTGGCTGTTTAGAGAAGCTGTGTTCAGGTTCAGGATCCCACATGGAACAGGTTATTGCGTGGTAATTTGTCAGCTGACTGGTAGGGATAAAACTGCACCCTTATCTTCCCTACCACACTGTAGGATCAATCTCTGAGGAATGTGCAGCAGCCACCTCCATCACCTACTTTGATGCAAGTTCTGATAAACATTTCTGTGATTTTTCACCACATTGCTTCTCATGCTAGGGAGGAGGCCCCAAAAAATTCCTATAGCATCATTGATGTGCCTTCTTGCCATAAAACTTTTCTTTGCTGCAGTGCTTGTGAGAATTTCTAGAATGGCTTGATAAGAAGTCACAGGGACAATGTAGGTTTTATTCTTTCACTACTTGTAGACTTCTCAAGTAGTCACTGACTGAACCTTCCAGTGTGAAAGCAGACAACAGGAAATCCCTATTTCTCTGCCATGTATTAACTCCTGACTGCAAGCTGCACATAAGTCTGTGCTTAGCACTGGAGTTTTTCAGCCCATAGGTCTGCTCAACCAACACTGGTGCTATAAAAAGAATCCGGTTTAGAACATTGAGTTAGTCACCTTAGTTTGAAAGATTTTCTTATTGAATGTTATTAACAGAACTCAACTACCTATTTAACTAAAACAAAACAAAAAATCCGGCAATTATGAAACTATTTCACAGAAAAGCTTTAACGTTAAGTCATAGCTCAATGGTTCCTATCGTGCAGAGACCATCTCTGTGGTTTGACAACAGTTTTTTGCAGTGGTGGGGGGCTGTCAAATACAAATCCATCCTTAACAGAACCTTTGAGTCCAGTGATGTATGCCTGGAGGCTCAGAGGTACTGCAGTTACCAATTAAACATACACATTTGCCCCGGGGACAAAAAGGAAGAACAGTGTGTACCAACAACACAAGAGTCTCTAGCTAAAGGAAAAACTGTATCTAGTCTCAGCAGCAGATCAAACTTTCCATCTTCTTACAAGTGTAACAGCTGGAGAGCAACACAGCTGAATTTTTCAAAAACACCATTATGAAGCAATAGGTAAACTAGAAGTGCCTTCTACCCTCTGAATCTGACCTTTGTGTCATCATCTATTTACAGAAGGGTTTTTTGCACTTTAAGTATACAACACCTATATAAGATTATATATATTATTTACACATGTAATTCAAGAAAACTAAGTCAATTCCCTATATCTCAGCCCTTGTAAAGCCTGAGATCTACTGATGAAATATACTTTAAGATGTATCTATTTCTGTTATCTTACCCAAGTAGGTTGTTGGGGGGTTTTTTGGTAACCTGGTAAAAGAGGCAGGGTGTACAGACACGTCAGGTAATTGCCTGTGCAACTTGTGTTATTTTAGAAACATTTATACAAATTTAGGAGTAAAGAGTAGTCACAGAGCCAGGGAACATTTCTAACCATGTAAAAGGCAGGGGCAATGACCCTTAAGGTGGCTTTGAAATGTCTTCTCCCAGATCAAAGCTCATGCAGATTGTAAGAGCCCTAAGCTGGTCTCTGGTGGGTTATAGTCAAAACATTTCTTTATTATTTTTATTCTAGACTGTATTTCTTCCTACTTCTTGTCCAAATTTAGACATAAAACTGAATTTAGAGCTATGTAAAAAAAGTAAGTCAATGAGGAAAATCTCACATTGACTTCTGTGGGCTTTAAATGACAACTTTGAAAGCACGACGATCTGTTTCTACAACAACCTTGTCTATCTTCTTTTGCTATCAGAACTAGAGGTTAAAGATAATACAAACAGCAATAAAAACATATCAGCATTTGAGAGAAAAAAATACACTTGCACATTAGTCTGTCTGGGGTGCTTACCTAACATGGGCAGCAGCAGATTTCTACTTACATTTCTATTTTCATTTCTATTTAGTCCGCTTAGCATTGGGTCAGCCACACCTGTTATATTAAACAACAAGGTTATCTTGGTTTCATTTGTGGTTTTGAGGCATTTTTAGAATATCTTCTTCCTTTTCAGCTAGCACAGTAGTCTAGGTGTTGGAACATTTCTACCACAAACAATCACAATATGAGGTTATGTTTTCCAAGCCTCTTTGTTAGTAGTGAATCATTTCTCTTACATATGATGCCAATAATTTACAAAGCAAGCATTGTTAGAAGTCTGTCGTCTTCAGCAGCCAACTCAAGCGTGATCAGATAAACATTTTTAAGCAGGATTTAATGTGGCACTGAAGTTACTTTGCTCAGTAAAATAAACGAAATTGCTGCGTAGAAATCACCTGCTATACATTCAAACATAAGCAGCCAAGGAACATCTTGTCCAGCACAAAGCCTTAGCACCAAGTCATCAAGCTGGTCTACTTCACAACTGGAACACGGTCTTGCAAGGAAATACTCTACACTGAGTCAGATTTTTCAGATGCACTCAACATCTAGCATCCTTGGCACTGTAAAATGCTACTTACTAACAGTCCATCCCACCCAAAATGTTCTTTACATAAAACAAGCTAAAATTATGTCATTCACTCTGCTTGTTTCCATGTTCCTCTTTCCACATTAGTACTTTATCTTTGGGGTTCTTTGTGGCAGAACATTGTACAGACATCTGTATTTACAATGTGCCTAGCTCAAGAGGCAACCTGCCCCACTTAGTGTACAGCAACTTCAAAACTACCCAGGAAAAGTGTGGTGTGTGAGCTACCAGTCATACAATACAGCTTCCCTAACTCACTCTGTGCAGAAATCAGAACCAGCTACACTTACCCAACAGTATTTTTCCTATTTCCGCAAAATACTGTCTTGGGGGCAAAGTACAATCAGAATAATTTCTCTTTTTTTTTTTTTTTTTTGGCTTGGTTGGGTTTGTTTTGTTTTGTTTGTTGAGGTGTTTTGCTGTTTTTTGTTGCTGCTGTTTAATTGCCTCCATGCTACTGGAGACAGCTGCTTCTTAAAATCATACACTGATATACCATCTATTTTGTTTCAGCTACCATGGTGTCAGATGTTATCTCCAATGCACAAAGGAGGACTCAATAACTTTTTGTGAGTTTACACTAATATGATGAGTAGTGGGATACTCATTCAAGTCTAAAATGACTATCATATCACCATTAATATCTCTGGGAGAAGGGAACACTCCAGTCAGCTTCACAACATGCTCTTCTTCTCAAAGTCTTGAGCTCAGCGTTCCAACAGAAATCTTCAGAACAATTAATTCACCATAGCTGCTCTCAGTGTTCCTGCATGTATTTGGGAATCTGGAAAGCTGCATTCCATTTAAATGTTTTAGAAATTGCAAGTCATACCAAGATACTGACCTTGTGTTGTCCCTTGCCTTAAGGAGTGCAAGGGAAGGGCTCTGTGATCCATCATGTATTATTCTTGACAAGACTAGTAAGGATTTAATCATTTTGGAGGTAACAGCAAATCCAGAGATCCTTTCATTTACTTCACTGCCCTGGATAATCCTCAGCTTGTATAACTATATTCACCTTAAGGAACTTTCTTTGCAGTTTCAGTAGGATACTGGTATCTCCTCCACTTCCCCTCCTGAGCTTTTCTTTGGTTACACAGTTATCCTGAGGAGCACAGACGTTTCTGTGGAACTGAAAAAGCCCTCCTCTACTTGCAAGCACAGTCTCCCCTTCAAGACTTTACTAATATTTTCTTTCTCACCATGCCAAGTTTTAACCTGTTCTTGCCACTAATCCTCTGCCCAGTTCTGTACCACCAGCATTGCATTCATCAGCAGCCAATTCTTCTCCTGTGTTTTCTCCTCGTTTTGCTTCTCATCTATCAGCATTCCTCATAAAGCATCCAGCATATTTACGTTCTCCCTTGAAATCCATTTCTTTTTACTAGCTTTCCCTTTTGACATCTAACTCCCTAAGGTCTACTTCTAATCTCTTACCACACCTTAAAAGCCATCAGAATTGAGGGAATTCACCTGCAATTGAGTGCAATTCTCACAATTTAGAGAACTAACTCAGCTGGGCTGAAGCAAGTACCAGGAAAGGGTGTCCCTGTTCTTCTGATACTCAATTTCAAGGAAGAAACTGGAAGGAGAACATCTTTAATTTACTAATTAGAGCTGCACAGCTCTACAGACCCTGTCCTGGTAGGAGCCAGACATACCAAGGAGGGAATCTGGTTCAGTTGTGAAGTGAGGTAATCCTGCTCTTGCCACAACCTGAGATTTTCTGATGTTTTGAGAACAATGAAAATCAGTGAGTCTAAGCTATAATGCAAAGAGGTCTGCACTGAGACTATATTATTTCCATTTGTTTCTGCTAACAGCACTTCAGAGAACAGTAAAGTCCTTTAAAGCCTTCCTATTGACTTCAAAGGGAACCAGTTTTCCTTATGCATTTGTTTTGTTGAGGCTTTTTGTTTGGTTTTGTCTAACTTTTCACCTTGTTCTCAGGGACACCAGTAACAAAAATCCCTACAAAAACTGCAGTACAGCTGAGAAGTGCTTTGTGCACCACCTAAAAGAAACAAATCACAATTCTTTGGTAATAGCAGTGATATTAAACTTGCTCTGGGTTAAAGAATGTAATTTTCTTACCACTACCTCCCTCCTATCAAAACAGCCCTGAGTTACTACACAGCACAAAAACATTTGCATTGCATGAAGGGATTTGTTCTCTTGTTTTTCTTCTTATCATCCAAACAGTAAGAAGCAGCTGAGCTCCAGGCTGGGGAAGGGTGCCACATCAGAGCTGGGAGGTTCACATCCTTTCAGGAGCAGACATGAAAACGTTCATTTCAGTGTAGAAAAACTATTAGCAACCTCAGCACCCAGGGGTGAAAAAAACTTTGCACACACATACCTGAGGAATCAAATGGTGAAGTTTCTCAGGGTCATGATCTTTTTTGAAGAAAGCCTGCCTGTGGTAAATTTGGCTAGTCACAACCTACCTGTGCCCCTCAAAAAAGGGAGCTGCTATTTTCTCTTACACTCCCTTAAACACTGCTGCAAATGGATGAGCACAGAGCACTGACTAAGGCTCATCACAGCATAGGGGAAATGGTAATAAAGCACAAAGCTATCACAGCTAGATGATGTGAGAACAAACAATAACAAGCTGTTCTGACCAAGAACCCCTAACTTCCAGTCTGGGAAACCATTTTGTTGCATGGGCATCACCTTTTCTATTCTCTCAGGCAGCCTTTACTAATTTTGCACCGCTACCTAATTAGGAACAACCAAAGGATATTAACTAGCAAACTCGTTTCTAAGAAACCTCATCAAGATTTGAAGCAAGAATTGCCTTCAAATTTAAGGCTGGCCTGCTGTTTCCTATCATCTTACCAACTGATCTGGTGCAGCTGCAGGTTTACACACCTTGGCCTTTCTTACATGCAGAGAGAACAGGGATGCAGCTACTCACATACAGAGGACTTTGTAATGTGGCTCAGTTACAAAAAAAAACATCAATTCTCTGCTAAAACTGAGTTTCTCACTGGGTAGATGTGTCTCTTGTAGTTTTAAAAACAAGAAATTAACACTGTCACACAGGAGTCTCTTTCCCAAGTCACCCGTGTACAGCACAAGAAGTGCCAACCAAAGATGTTCTTGCAAGTGGCAGAAACACAAGAAAGAATTCTCAGAATTCTGTTAAAGCACTTTTAAGAGATCTGATTGAATTTTCCCCATCAAAGGGATGCTGTGTAAAGCAGATAGCTTTTTACCATCATTCTGCTACTACGAATTTCATCCTTCTAAAGAAGCATCACAGAGTTTGTTTAATATTCTGCTATCTCTAAACTGGCAGGTATTCTATCAAATAGGCATAATTAAAAAAATTTTAAAAAAATCCAAACCAACAAAGAGATGTGTCACGAGACCTGGTTCTTGGAGAGGGGGGGGAGGTTTGGTGTGGCAATATGTTACTGGTTTTAAAATTGCGTGTGAAAGTCTGTGTTAGCCCAGGCTGGCAGCAAACAATTGCTTTTAAAAGACACATTCCCCTTACAGACAAAGCTAAGATTTTTTCCTCTGTGAAATCTTTGCAACTACTGTGGTTGGTCTCAGGCGTGCAGCCTTAGTATAAATGGATAATACTAAAAGGTGCCTTCAGGCATAGCCTTAAGCTATGGGGACTAAAACATGCTACTTTATGAGCAGCTTCTAGCACAAGGGAAAGGGGTAGAAAGAGCAACCTGAAATTTGAGCTCCTTCTTGCTCCCCCAGCTGCAGCTTTTCCTTGAATTTCCTTTTCCCCTCTGTGAAGGTTCATCTGCATCCGGCTTGTGAATTCTGAATCTTCCGCTAGCGAGTGGCTGAACAAGCTGAAAGAAGAAAACGGCACAACTCCTATTGCCTCTCACAAATCTTTACACAAGATCTCGCTAGCCCACAGAGGAGAGCTCTCACTTACTGTTATTCCACTCTAGTATAGCCTTAAGTAAGGCACAAAGGCAATCTACTGTGTCTGCTAGGAACAGGGAGGAGCCCTGGGGGCATAATATCTGTTCTTGTTTAGGAACAGGGAGCTCATGCCTGTGAGCAGTTCTATGAGACCACTTCAGAATAAAAAGAGAATTTACAAAGTGCCTCCCCACCTTCCCCACTAAGATGCTCCTTAATTCACCTGTTTATCCCTTTGGTTGAATAGAGTAACAATAAAATATTTCATCACATAAAATACAGCTCTATACAATGCTACAGACCCTCCTTTCCCAAACTGTACTCTCCACATTAACTTCACGGAGCAAACCCCAAAATTTTGCTTAGACTAGCAAGGCTCATTGAGATTAGCCATAAACAAAACCAAGCAGAAATCAGTGCCTGCAGAGGGCTAATCTCCCCAGCCACAAGTAATTCTCAGGATCCTACTGCACTGCTGTCCACACAAATCAATCTGTAAGCAGAAGCTTCTAAAAGTGCTTCACCCACCACTTCGTGATGTGGTAGGCATGCTTCCCATGCTCTGGTGAGCCTCTCACTGACCTTTCAGCCTTTCTTGGCCTCCCTTAGGCTCCTGGGATCTGGCTGCAAAGAGCTCCCACTCTGTTGCACTCTGGAGCTTAATTAGGCAGCCCCACCTCATGCTCTACTTGTACACCCTGTAATCAAGGGCAGTCATGGGAACTAGCTGCTCTGCAGTCAAGTTTCACACCCCAGCACAGCTTGATCTTCAGATTCTGATGAACTACCCAACCTGGCTCTTGAGCCTCCCTCCTGTTACACGGCAAAGATAATTCAGAGGGCACAGAGCACTGATCTCACTAACACAGGATCAATACTGTGCCTCTGCACTGTGCAAAGTCATGCCCAATTGGTTGGGTTATGTACAGACCAAGGGGAGCACAAAATGGATAAATTCTACTGCAGTGCAATGAAATTTGTGTTCGGGACGTCACTCATTACAAAGATATTGTGTCACACTGACGTGACAGATGCTTCATGGTCGTATTTATCAGTGCGATACAGCATAGAAAGAAGCTGTGGCATCTGGAGGAAGATTTCACCTGATTTCCTTTAAAGCCTGCTGAGCACTCTTGTTTCTCAAATGCTTCATCATCAGCAAGCATCTCTTTTCACACAGGATGCTCTGATTGCACATTAGATGAAAACTCACTTAGCATTACAACCACAGACAGGACAGGACTTATTTTTCATTGCAGGGTAGAGTAGTCATAGTATCTTCCTCCTGCTGCTGATACTTTATCATCTTTTAAGTAGACTTGTACCATAAATTTCAAAGTCACAGTACTGCTCCTTTCCCCTTGTGTTTTCACGACTAAGGTGTATTTAGCAGAAGGAGGAAGAACTGGAAATAAAGGGAGAATATGGAGGGGGATAATTTGAACTCCCTCTGTGGAAAATAATCTCCTCATCCCTACTTCATCACTAACTTGCAAACTTATATTAGCCCCAAGATGACCTTCTCTATATGAGCCTCTCAGTCTTAAGAGTTGCCCCAGCAGGCTGCTGTCCATACAGAGATCATCTGGGGAGCTCAAGGAGAAAATGCTCTTCTTTCACTCCCATACAACCTTACTCATATGGCTTCATTTTCTAGGAACAATATTTCAATACCTCATGTTGATTTTTCCTTTCAGATATGAGCCTCACAATCTGATAGCAAAACTGAGGCACCTAGGCCACCATGTCATTAATCTCCCTTTTCGTTTCCCAATAGTATGTTTGATGCTAGACTACTACTGTCACCAATTCATGTCTCAGTTTCTCAGGTATAGGATCAGGAGAACAGTAATATTTACTGCTCTACAGATTGTGCTGAGATTTGCAAGAGAAAGCAAATACAGAAGCTTGAAAACACAAACATCACTGAAAGCTGGTATCTGAGTATCATAACACATGGTTGTCTTTGAGATTAGACAATATTGTGTCTCCTAAAGATATTTTGATTCACCTGCCTGTAAATGCCTTATACAGTTTTCCAAGATGTCTTTTTTTGGTTTGCTCCAATATATCAGAAATAAGTCTGTTTATGCCAAGAAAGATATAAATTCTTCAAAACAGTTAAAAACACAATATCATTTCTGATAGTGTTTTAAAATCTTTTCTATGAACTAGGAGACAGTACAACAGATGCAAGAAGACAAGAGAATTCAGCCAAGACAAACTCACACGTAGGACATTGTCAGTGTCAAAACTTTTCTTTTGGTTAAACCCAAGATTAAAAACTAGGAAGAAAAATCTTGCAAACTACAAGTGTGTTTTAAAAAGAAAAAACATGAAGTCTTCCCAGTATTTTCTGCTCAAATAATTGTACAGATGAAAGTTTGTAAATTTAGAAAACAAAGTCTTCCTCCCTAGAGCAGCGTCAGGGTGTTACAGGTAACATTATCTACATCGCAGAGGCCATCTCCTAAAAAAATGTCTCATAAAACTCATGAAAACAAGGCTTGCTGTGATAAGGACTACTTGCTAATGTTGGTTATCTTCTCTGTTAGGAGAACAGTGATTGTGCTGGAGCAGAGGTAGTGGATACAGAGCAAACCAGTGCTTACTCTAAATGTCCAATCTTCCAATTTCCAAATTCCAAATTTGAATATGTGGTTTAAGTCCACAGTTTCTATGTAAGATTAAAATATGGTTACTAAAAAAATTCTGGGGTTTCTGGGCCAAGGCAGATTATTAATGACCTTAGGATACACATAAACTTTTACAACTGAAAACTGTCTGCATTGTTCCATTCTCTCCAGGAATCAAACTGAAGACACAGAGATAAAGCATATTAACAGGTATTTGACATGTAACCACACTAAAGAATAGCTCTGCATAAAACAGAGTGATGAACCTAAGACAGCCTCAGGTAAGAATGAGTTGCTTTCTGCATGTCATCATCTACAGAATTTGATTTTCTGGAGCCCCTTGTCACCCTTCTGACAGCTACATCGTTTGCAAGCAGGTGTTTTACATGCATCTTGTATCAATCCATGACACTTTACCACTGATGGAATGGAAAAGGATCTACATCTTTTCAGCTCCTACATTTTTTCTACAAGTAGTCTCTGTGCGTGGATGAACAGGGTTAGTTTCAATGTAAAAAACTTTGGTAGCTGTAATCTTTATGTATACTGCACTGGAATGGACCAAAATATTCAAAGACCAAAAAAAACCCCTCCCATCTTACATGACATATATATACACGTACAGGCATATACATGTGTCTGCACTGATCCAATGACAAGATTAAATGACATACATCAAGCACAAAACTGCTACAAGTCAGTTGTTATAATACCTGAAATTATATGACATCATCTATCTATCCCTTTTATCTCCTGTCCCTGAAGGACAAAGCACATCTTTTCCATATGTTCACAAGGATTTTCACACCAAACTGAATGGTGCACCAAATTTATTGCTGGTGGCATAGTACACGTGTAAGCTAAGTAGGATGTTGATGGGCTGTTCATGTTCAAGGTCAGAACTAGTACTTCATTTTAGCAAGCATACTAAATCCAGAACATCCTCCTTCTCTTTTGAATGCCAGCAAGCATTTGTGAGGACTCATTTTGATAATCAGGTGCTATTTCTCCCTAAAAATGGGAGTCTGCTTTCAAAAAGTGTATGCTATTTCTGAGCATATGCTCTACATTTACTGCTTTTTTTTTTCTTTATTTTTTAGAAAAGTTTAATATGCAAAAACTAAATACAGGATCTACATTCATTTCACGTGTGTCTTGAAATTAAATGTCAAGAATACCCAAGAGAACAATGTTAATCAACAGTCTTAGCCCACAGCACCCACTATCTGTCATTCTTATTAAATGCAAAAGAACAAAAAGGTTAGTATAAATGTTGATATTTAACCAAAAGGGAACATTTTTCTGTGCATATTCATGAGGTATTAACATCAGCACCTTTTTTGTTCTGCCCAATGAGTACAGTGATAAACAGATATAAAACATAGTTGAACAAGGTTATTGAAAATAAAGATGTTCTGGTAGCTAGCCAGCACATCAATTGATTTCACATACTTGGTTTTTCCTCTTTCATTGTTCAGTTCCACCTCGGGTTATGAATTTTCAGAAGCAGACATGAGCAATTCAGAGTAAATATACCATTGCTGCTTGGGCTGGTGTATCACTTTTCTTAGTTTTCCTTTCACAGGATGCTTAAATCAATAGAACTGCACACTTGAAAAACACTGCAGTATAAATCCCTGTAATTTTTTTGCCATTGAAAACCTTTCCATAATTTCTTCCTCTCCATTAATGTAAAATAAATATCAGAAATCCTTAATGATCTTAAGGACTATGGTATGATATAAAGATTTATTTATTTATTTATTTTATGAATAGAAGTGGTGAATACACTGCTTGTATTACTTACTACTACCAGAACATGTATGCAAAAGTTAATAATTCAAAGTTTTCATACATTTTAACATACCATATAATTTAACTCAGCACCTGAATATGGTCTATTGTTCATTACACACTATTTTTTTAGTCATCCAGATGTGCAGCAGAATCATATGATACCAAACAGCCTAACACATAATTCCACACAAAGAAAACCATTTACAAATGTGTAGCTAAACTGCAGTTCTTTAGCTGAAACCTATTTAGTAAAAATAGGCTGTAAGGGACAAATACACTTGTAGAAAAGTTGTTCTACTCACCAGGGAGCAATGATTCATGAAAGTAGAATATGTAAGTGCCAGAACCAGGATATGTACCTATTTCTGCTAGAATACCTGTTGGCCATAGTGCAACCACTTCATCAACCTGTGGATCTTGTGGATCTTTTCCTCCTCTCACCTAGGACATGCTAGATCAACTGTACAGGGTCTTCAGAGTAGGGACTACTCCTGTGTGCAGCACCTTTCTTAAGGGGTGCCCTGGTAACACTTGAGGACATGGATGCTGCTTAATGTATGTAAAGATTACCATAAAATGATCAAACCATAAAAAGTAATTGTCTCATGGTTCACTGATTGACTTAATATTAACCTATAGCAGTATAATTCAGGTATCTTTCACAGTTTCTCTTAAAATAAATCCTGAATCATAACAGCAGTGATGGGTTTTCCTTTCTATCTGAGAAGCAGGTGTGGATGTGGTCTGCTTTGGATGCTTTGCATAGCTCATGATAGCCCAGGCTGTAGCTTGCAGTGGAAATACTCTACTGCTGTCCAGACAGTAAAGGGCATGGAACTGAATCTCTCTATGTTGCAGTTCATCACCTATACAGTGTATTGTCCCTGATGCTTTTCCTGTTCTCTTATTTGAATTTGAAAGTTTGGCAGGGCAATCTCTTGATCTGTGCCCATGCCAATACCTGTCACAAGAACCAGTCTCAGTGCCACTCCCTGGCACCAGCAGAGCAGGAAAAAAACAGCTTGGGCTGATCCACTGTTGCAGTTTCCCTTCTTGCCATTTCCATTCCTTCCACCTTCATCTATCTTTGGTTTACAACTGACTTGGCTCACTAAACACACTCTGAGAAATATACCTATTAAAGACAAATTAACTTGTTGTGGTTTTTACAGTAGTCACCACAAGCTTCAGCAGTAGTGAGTGATTGAAATGAACACCCATTGAACAAAGCCTCAATATTAATCTAATGATGCAGTCAGGATGGAAATACAAAGAACTGAAAAGCTCATTTTGCATCTTGTGAAAACTAAGCTCAAGTATTAAATTCTTTATAGTAATTACTACTGCATTTCAGGTTATTTTCTGCCTTTGACTCCTAATGCTGTATGTACCTCACACTATTACACGTGGTAACTTATAAAAGGTGGATTATTTTATCATGTATACAGCCTGTCACTACACTGGCAGCTCGCATATTAGCTGAGCCAGTAGCTCTGTATTAGCAGAGCAAGACTGTACAGAGGGCTCACTGCTGGACTGTATATTCTTGTCTTTAAGACATTTTAAACTACATATCACAAACGCAGACATATATTACTTAAGGTAATACTGTCAAAAACTATTTAAAAGCCAGAAGACAAAGTCTTAAATAGCCCAGTACTGGGTCTGTGACAATTCTTTCCATTGGGAAACTGCTTTGCCAAAATTTACCATCATCAACTGTAATTTCTTTCTTAGCCTCTTAGACTCTTTCATCATCTCCACTCTTTATTTAGACCTCTGACAGTCCTCTTGCCACTACCCTTTTCCATCTACCTCCTTAAAATCCAGCCTTGCTGCACACTAACAGTTCCGTGGAAGGGGCATGGGGCAGGAGGCAGCTGGGTGGCTGCTGAGGAGGGATCCTCAGAACCTGGATCTGAGACCAGCAAATCGAGCAGGGTGAAAACCCCAGAGCTTCAGCCAGACAGAGAAACAAAGGGGCTCCCTGTGCAGGAGTATTTAAGAAAAATATTTCTTTCTTTAATATTAAGAAAGCCCCAAGGGGCTCCAGCCTCTGGGCAACTCAAAGCAGAGCAAGTCCACCTCCGAACTTTGTGCTGATTAGCAACAAATTAAGTAAAGGTTCTCAGCTTGCAACTCTACTGCTTGTGACTTAAACCCACTGAAATCAGACAACAAACAATTATTGTGTTAAGATCATCACTTACTATACTGACTGACATTGGGTTTTTTTCATCTCCCTGTGCTCCCTGTCACCATATTTGGGGATTTTTCTGCCTTCCCTATAGTCTGTAAGCCTTTCCAGAGACGTATTTCTCTGTGGTCTATGTTTAGCAGTCTTGGCAAATGATATTCAGGCTGCAGACTGGCACTCCTAACTGCTATCATAAAGTATTAACGTGCATACTTCTCATTGAGCATGATTTTTTAATGATATTCAACAGGAACTGGTTGGGTACGTTTGCCAATTTAAAGGCTGGCAGCAATACTATTTAACATGTGGTTTACTTTAAACAGTATATGTGGTTTACTTTAAATGCTATGCAGAGTTTTGGCTTCTAAATCTTCTTTCAACATACAAATAACCAAACGGTGGTTTAAGAGGATTAATTGTGAGACAGAGAATTTTCAGTATAATGTATATGGCAAAGGCTGTGTTCTTAATGTTAAAGAGAAGCCTGCTAGCAAGCTTTTGTCAGAAATCACTGGATCTTGAGCACTGAAAGCAGTTTGAGTCGTGCATTCATGACAACTAAGTTTTGAGCTTTTCCCTCTTGGTTTTGCACTGCTAATTGGTGTGAAATTGAAAGAGGGAGTATGAGATAGTAAGAGGATCCCATGAAGGAGAAAAGCAAGAGTGTCAAACTGTCTTTCAATCAAAAATATTATACCAGTGAACTAGACAATGAAGAAATAGATAGTGTCACTGAATAGTGACATTAAGGAATCAACTGAATGTGTAAATCTGAAGTATTGGGTGTCTATCACCCATGTTATGCATTATTCCTTTCAGCCACTGCTTCAAATGAACCTTGTAAATTGAAATGTGCATGTAGAATAGGGTGTTCATAAAAGCCTTCGAGAGTTTCACAGTTTGGGTTATAATTACTTTTTTTATCACAATTCTTTCAGACATTGACTACCTCTCAAACAAGGACTGATTATCTACAGTTCCTAGTGGTTTCACTACAAGCTCATTGGGGAAGGCCTTATACTACACAGTGTCAATGGAAAACGGAGTAATAAATAAAAATGGGATGATTGATTAAAAGGCTACAAGTGCCTAAGTACTCCAGATGATTCATTGTGCTGAAAAGTCTCATCTTCTGTAGACAAAAGAGACAATGGAATACAAGATTAAAGAGTCAGTCAGTGGCAGAGAGGAAAAAAAAAAAAAAATCCAGAAGGCAGTGGCTTATTCACTGATCTGATAGTCAGAAATTGTCAAATTACTATGAAAAAAATAACTGGAAAAGTGGCTGTGATATGGACAAAACAGATCTGATTGAAACATTCTGTGTATAGATTAACTAGGTCTCTGCCTAACCAAGTAGTTGCATCTATATATACTTGAGCAAAAGCAATAAAATAAGGATTAAGGCAAGGCAATTTAAGGAACAAACCTTAATCTTCGTACGAACCACATGCTAAGTAACTGTTTTCTAATTCTCTTTTTTTAAAATATCTAATGCCAAAAATTTATTTCACATTTTTTCATTTCTCCTGGTTCTCAACCACAATAAAAAGCCAATACATCAAGGCAAAGATGGACTGAGAACAATTCTTGTAGGAGCTAACATCGTATTGATCTTTAGTAGTTTATCTATAGCCTTATCGAAAACACAGAGATCTAATCATTTAGGAGTGATTTCCTTCACCTAACTAGAGCATCCTAGCTCACATTATTCATCTAGTTTATGTGTGGAAATAATGGAGAGCACTACCATAGGTGTTTTGCTGGATGAGATGATTCATACTCTGGAGGTGTGAATTTTTCTTCCTCAGCTGGAGAAGGAGCTTAGATTTTTATATTTTTTACATCATTATAAACATGGAAAATTAATATCACTGTTAATGACTGACTTCAGTGCAGAACATTGTTAGCCAAGAATGTCTCACTATGAAAACAGCATGCAGAAGAGAGAAGCTCAGTCTCAATGGCAGGACAGTTTCCTTCGATTTCATCACAGGAAAAAACTTCTTTTGCCCTGCATTAACACTCTGGTCCTGCCCTCTAAAAACTTACAGAAATCCACTTCTTGACTGAGACTGTGAGACAATTCAGTTACCTACAAGCTGTCCTGCACTGTAGAAAGATTTGCTCACACTATAAAAATGGAAATGTGAAGATATTTTATGACTTTAAACCTCAAAGCTATTGGGATATGATAGAAGCTCTGACCTGCACTTACAATTATAGTTACCATCACTCCTTGGGAATAAGACCTGAAGTTATAAATATGTCCACTTCTATGAGAGATTAAAAATTACTTCAAGGAATTTACTTTCAAGAAAAATCATGCACTAATTAAATAAAAGTCCAAAAATTAAAAACCAGTCCCAGAGATAAGTCTGCTTTGAGAAGACATTTATGCAGATGAGGGTATTCACAATGCTTACTTTTGAAGGGTGTAAAATATTTTAGCTATGTTACCCTTACAGCTTTACACAGAATCCTGTAAAATTATAAGGAAATCATTTATAAAAAATGAAAAGTTTTAGGAGAAAAATGCCCTTTTACAATAATTTTGTTTGTACACAGTAGGATGCTGCAGCCTAGACATCTTGGATGTGATTTAGAATACCTGTAATGATGGTTTCATTTAAATTCCACAGAAATTTTCCATAAAAAAAGCATTTCTGCAAGACAGGAGAGGAAGAGAGAACAAAATTTCTACCTCCTTACTCCTAGCTTGCCATCCTCTAACTGGAACAGGAGGCATTTGCAAATGTATCTAGCTCATTTATTTTCTCACCAAATTTTCTTAATGTATTGTAATATTTCATTTTCACTTGTGCAACAAAGAAAAAGAACCCATAAAAAGATGAGAGGAGAGAATTCTATGCGAGTCTTTGAAGTAATGCTGATAATATATTCCCAAGAAACCGAATTGCCATTTGCATAATTAAATTGGCCAGAACTATCTAACTGTCCAGCTTGCAGGAGTCAACTTCTCTGAAATGCAGTATCTGTACCCATGAGACGCTGGGCAATTACACAGGTGAATTGATAGAAGAATTCAAGGCACAGTATGCTTGATTCAATATTACACATTAATGGGAAGGTGAATACAAGTTATATACATTCTGCAGCAGCAATTTTTTTAATATGCTTGGTAAATAACATACAGCTGCTGAGGACATACAGAATTGCAATGCTGCAAAATCGGGGTCCAGTTGGAGTTTTTTTCCCTTTCTTGTCATATCTAGTAGGGAGAAACCATAAGGATGTGGTGATATGAAAAAGCTGACTTGGTTTCCTCCTGCATAAATACAAATTCTGGAAGCAAAGTGTTTCTGCTACATTTTGGTACTCACATAACAAGCAAAACTTACTCATGTAAGTACCAGTCTGCTGGAAGCCCAATTACCATATAATTCATTGCAGGAACTGGTGGACTTGTGTCATCACATTGTGGAGAAGGAAACTTCTGCCAAGTGGGTCACTGTTAACCTCTCGACCTGTAGATTTGTGTGGAGAACTAAAATAGTGCTATGGAATGACTGCCTTTGCAAACCTGCAGCTGGAACGCAGCCACGTGTCACCTCCATGGCAGGTGAGGCTGGGAGCAGGAAGGGACAGGTGTCATGGGACAAGCTGCCTTCTCTTCCTGAACAGACACTATTATATTTATGTCTGTAGAGCAAAGAAGAGCCTTTGCCATATCACTATTAGCAGCTGGTGTCCAGCCAGCTAATTTTCAGTTTCCTTCGGTTAGTTAGTTATGAATATATTTTTTCTGATCATTACTCAATATAGCACCAAGAAAAAACCAAAAAAAAAGAATAGTTCCTGCTCCTAGAAAACAGGAGTGTGGCTGAGTACTCTGAGACAGCACAGCAATTCCTGAAAGAGCCAGCACACACTGAACTTCCCTTATGGGACCAATGCCTGGAGCACTGATCTCAAGGTACCAGGAATTACATTAGTAAGAAAATGTCAGCAGTATCAATATGAAACTTCAATATCAATTACCATTTCTGTGGAATGACACTTTGATTCAAGTTCAGGAAACAAGTGTGGAGTTTGATACTGATAACCTCAGATAAAACAAAAACAAACAACCCTTCACCTGGTATTTGCAACCACTCAAAAATTGGCAGGAATCTATCAAACGTACTCTGCTTGACCACAACCAAAACACGACCCATATGTTGCCTGAATAGTTTAACACTGTATCCATTTATCAAAGACAATTTTCTGTGAATAATGAAGTACCTAAAAGAACCACCTAAAGAAAAGTCAGACCATCTGTCTGCCTCCTTAGTCATTAACATTCACCTTCAGTGTACGCTTGGCTTGTTTCATAACTACTTGAGTGACAGGCAAATTAGTTCATTCTTATGGTTTTGGGTTTGGTTGTTTCATTTTCTTTTTCATGTAGACTTTATTTTTTTTCTACTATCTATGCATACCTTTGTTAAACAGAAGGTGGGGGTGGAGTGTGTGAAGTCGAAACTAATTTGAGAAACCAGCACAGCTTCTGCTTGCAGAAGTCACAGTGCTTGCATGTCACATATTCATTGAAATGATTCTCCTTTTTCAGGGGTAACAAAGATGCATTTTTACACTGCCTTTAAGTCCCAGGTACATCCTGAAGTTCTTAATGTTTTCATGTTTTCCCTAGTACTGAGGGCAACTGTTCCTTCTTTCTGTAGGAATATAGAAATGTAACTATATATTCACTACTTTCTATATTTACAATTAAAAAAAAACCCAAACCAACCCAAACCTAATTTTTACTCAACTTCTAAGATTAATTTTATGCTTGAAAGATTTTAAAATAAAGTCAGCAGAAGTGTGTGGGACAATAAGGACTGAAGTAGACGAATGGTGAATAGAAATGAATTCAAATTACTTCTGTGTTTTAAATGTTTTTTGCAAGAGTTCTCAACTAAAATATTTTTATGAAGCTTTAGGTGCTAACCTTTAATGTGTGCATCCTATGGAAAAGAAAGTATGGGCAAGGACTACGCTCAAAAATAAAGGATCTTTAGAATAGGTTTTCAATAGAAGGTGTAACAAAAATTATAAATAAGAACAGGATATTTTGAAGTGTACTGAATTCAACAGTCAGAAAATTCAACTTTGAGAATTTACTCAACAGTGTCATAGATAAGTTATTTCTATACTTTCTCTAATGGATTCTCACCTTCCATTTGCTGTGAGTTTACAATTTTTTGACTGTTATAGTAAGTGATGTTTCTAAACCCATTTTGTAGAATAGAACAGTTTAAACAATTTTACTTTTCCTCTAGAAATGAGATTATTTATAGCTTAGAGTTAAGATTCAAATAGATGAAGGCTGATGCAAAATGAAAATGTAGAGGTTCTTTTTCAGTAGGGTTCCACTGTCTGTCCTCAACTTATTAAAAGAGCATTTATATTGAAATTCACATTTTACCTGGAATTCCTAAGATTAAGTTCTTCCGTTAGCTTGTTTGTGCAAATTAAGAGTTAATTAGCTAAGAATTCCCACAAAAGACTTGCTTGTAGTTAAGAGATCTGATTTGCTTCAACTGATCTAAAAATCTTCTGTGGGAAGCTGAACTCAAAAGGACTCTGCCAGTGAGTCAGAACTGCTTCCACCTTGTCAATGAAACCCAGGAAAAGAGATGGAAGTTAAGGCTCAGACAAATGAGCAGGTTAGCATGGTGTAATGAGATAACAGCCAGGCTCTACACTGATAAAACTCTCTTAACACAGTTAAGGTAAAGGATGTTAACTTTTCTGAGATGTAATCTGGTGCACTTCACCCCACTCTCAGACCAGTGAACACAACCACAGCAAGACAGGATCACTTGTTCAATGTGCTACCTCATCCCAGGTATTCACAGTGTCTGTAGTAAGGCTCTGGTATCCTACACTGCAATAAAACAGGCCTCAGGTAACAGCCATTTATAGAAAAGGCCAACTCTTTGGAGAAAAAGAAATCGAGAAAAATCTACCATTTTTTTTACAATGTGCAGGTGGAAATGTTTTTATCCATATCAGGATAAATAAACTCCTCATAGAGTGACAGGTGACGTGGTATTGCCTTGTGAGAAGTAAACTCTCCTTGGAGATTTATATGAAGGGTATAAATAATTAATATTACTGATTCTTTATTAATAATTTTTAACACTTTAGCCACTGTTGACAGCAAAAACGTTACTCTGTCAGCAAGTAAAGAACAGACCCAGCCTCTGCTGATCTTGCTCCAACTCTACAGTACTGCTACCTTCTAGTGGCTCACCTTGCATTTTCTTATCAAATAGTATGAAGCAGGCAAATTAAATCAAGTAGTCAAAATCAATTAAATCAAATAACTGAGCCATCATATTAATCTCTACCAATTATTAATTATATGACATTTATCTGAGTTAAACTGGGAAATGTGCAACAATGAAAAAAGGCATTTTTCCTCCTTTTAAAAAAAATTAAATTACTTATATCTGTCTTGTCTATACAGCTTATATTTTTCCAGTATTCTGCGTTCAAGGCACTGGGCTTAGCAGGTATAATGAGAACTTATTTCAGCAGTGAAGAAACCATAGAGGCAGAGCTTCATGGAAGGAAGCCAGGATGGCCAGCCACAGGTCTGTCAGTTGATGGGAATCACCACAGGCCAGTGGGTCCTGCTTGAAGAAGATAGTCCATCCCCAAACAGATGCACTTAGGGAGGAAGGCAGAGTTAGGATGAATTTTAGGTTGGCCTGGCTTGCCCCTTTCCAGAGGGTATAAAGCTAAAAGTCTTTCCTGTCCCCTCTTTCTAGTCACGCTCCTTTGTCCAGGATGATGCCCGTCCTTCAGGAAGCTGGGATGAAGACAGAATCATCAACTTCTGTTAACTCACAAACATAATGTGACATGTTTTATGTATTTTGCTGCAATTAGACCCACTCCTAAAATATATAAATGTTTAGACTACAAAAATTTCATTAGCAGAAAGCAGAGCTGTACCTAAGCTGAAAGATCACACACACAAGTTTCTGAATAACCAGGATCTGACACACTGTTCACTTAGTCTTTGCCTTCAGTTGGAAAATGAATGTTTCATAATCTCAGAAAGCATTTAACTTTTATTCAAACTCTTTTAGCTGAAGCATTCATTTAGAACATTTTAAAATAAAACACAGCACTTGAAAATAAAAATTGCCTCATGTAAATTTTTAAATGTACCTAATTAAAGCATTAAATAAATCCACATCAAAAATACCATTTCAAACCTAAAAATCTGATATAAAATAAGGTGAGTGGGTGTTCTATTCCAACAGGAAAATCCAAAGATAAATGACAAACAATTGTCTTCCTGCCTGCCTCATTTCATTTAAAAGAAAGTACTGCACTTAAAGACAATTCACACAATATTAACAACCACGTTTTGCTGATATTTCATTCTTAGTTTAAAAAGAATCAACGTTTATGACAAGTGCAAGAGAAAAAGCCTCAAGTATATGAAGGCTTAAAAGGAATTTATCATCTAGCTGAGACTCCTTCTTAGGTGTGGAGCTGATAGATGATGATATCCACCATGCTCTTTATACCTCATTTCCTCTGACTGCCTGTAGTATAGATTCATATGGATTCTGAGAAGATCCATCAACTAATTTAAATACTCCAAATGCACCTCTTCAGGAGTCTCTTTGTTCTCTAATTCATTTTACCATCATTTTTTTAGCTGATTTTTTTTTCGTGAAGTCTCCTCCACCTAGAAGCTTCAGAGGCAATGAAACACAACCCAGATCTGGCCATTGCTTTGTCTGCAACTCTTCCCTTTTCCTTACTCAGTCAATCTCACCTTTATCCTGGTTAAAAACTGTTTAACTCAACAGTTTGCAGATGTTAACAAGACTGAATAGAATAATGCTGCACTGCTCTGTAGAGCTCATTAAGAACGTAAACATGTAAAACAGGGGGATTATGATTTGCTCAGTTCAGCTAATCCACTGTCTCTCTGAAAGCAGCATAGTTTAGTCTATCTTCTGCAGTATCACCTTGTACCATCATCTGCCTTTCTGCATTATGGCATGAAAGGGAATAATTAGTTGCAAGAGGAACAATGCATTTACTTCAATGCTATTTCTATGTTTTCTCCAGCTGGTTATAAAGATGCCATAAAAAAAAAAAAAAAAATCCATGTTTTCCTTCCACTTGCATTCAATTTTCATTGATCTCTGCTGTAGTAAGTACAAGGTGAAATTCTGGCATAGTCAAATAACCCTACAGGTAACCATTAGCAAATGTAGCACTTTTGCCTATAGCAGCCAGTTGCTTATAAATGCTGAATTGTTCAGAGGTGAAAATGACATTTGTCAGAGGGGAAAAAATAAAAAATGAAAAAAAAACACACACACACAAAAAAAACCACAATTAAAAGATAGTGATCCAATATTGGAATCAGATTCAAATAGGAAAATTCTTATTAAAGACTGCCCATAGAGAACAGACTATGAAATTGTCACCTAGATTTCAAAAGTATATTCCTTTAGGAGTCAGTCTTGTTCCAGCACATTTAAACTGACGCTCCCATTTAGCCTCCCTCGTTCTTAATAACTGAGAATAGTCACACAGCTACATCATGACTTATCAACTAAATTATAACACCTAAAAAAACTAAAAGCAGGTGTTATAGTGCTAAGTACTGGACCAATCAGAGTAGTGGTGACCCCTTAATCTCTTTTAAATTCATTCTCACAATGATAAGACAATTTGCTATGATTCCTGAATTTTCAATAATATTTTGCCATCTTCTATACCAAATCTTCCTATGCAGGTATGGCCTCAGACTGAACCTAGACAGATTTGTCTGGCTGGGCTTTGAACTCTGGACTATCCTGGGTACCAGCTGTCTTTGTCACAGAGCCTTAGACCTCAGCTTAATTTGTGACAAAAACAAAGTTATTGACAAGTTATGGGTTTACCCTAAAACAAAAAACAAGCCAAAAAAAACCCAAACAAACAAACAACAACAAACAAACAAAAAAAAAATAAAATAAAAAAAAACACTCTAACCCCCTCTTACTTTATTCTCTGTCCTGTCTTTATTTTTTGCTCTATGAAGTAACACTTTCTGTAGTTAAGCCCTGTGTATGCGTGGGTGACGTGGAAATGACTTGTCATTGCACAAAAGCACGGTTTTATTGTTTTGCCTTCTTCCACTTTTTTTCTCCCTGTCATTCACATCTTTTCTCCCCCAAAGGACTGAAATAATCAGAAAAAGGATTCATTTTCTCAGGATCTATGTTAGTTTCTTCTCAACTCATTACTCACCCCAACTGTTCTTACCCTTCTTTCTGCCGTGTAACTAACAAGCCATTCCCTTTATCGCCTTCTCAACGTCAGCCGTCTCCAAGGAACAAACAATCTCACAGGGAGAGAATCTCCTCTCAGTCACACCAATGTTCATGCAGAGCAAGTCCTTCAGATTTAGTGTAGGAATTCAAATTCGCTATTTGTGTAACTGAGAACAGAATTTGCTGTGTTCTATTGAAGAATATATTCCAGACTGCTTCTACTGGAAGAAGTTGTCTGGAGAAGCTATTTATTAAGATCTGCAGGAAAATTAGATCTTGTGCATAGTAGTTTGCATGCTGCCTGAATTTTTGATCAGTGTCAATACAAAACATACAGTGCATTTTATTAATCTCCTATGTGTGTTTTTCCCTTAAGATATATACATTTGTATCTCCAAACCTATCACAAAGCATCCACTAATAGACAGTTTTACGTGTAAACTCTCCAACACGCACAAGAAAATTTCACAGAGAAATAAAAGCCCTTGACAATAGTGTGCTTGATCCTCTGCAAATCCCTGTGGATGTATAGCACACAGCAAGTCAAAAATAATTAATAGGGTCAGCTCCAAAAGATGTCAGGTTCACTGAAGCGTTGTGTGTTTCTCTCAAAGTGAAACAACGCTGACACATTTTTAAAACTCAGGGTAAACTAAATGTTGTCTCTAGAGACTGGCACTCCCATAGTGCTTTTGGAACAACTTCTCATCCCTACCTGTGTTCACTCTTAGTCATATTGCTAGAATGCTTTTCTTTTTTTGAGGATGTAGACATTTGAGGGTAAATTGAGGGAAAAAATATGCTGTGTACGTTATCACATTGTTTGCAGTTAAACAAGTAATATAAATGTAACGGCCAATATCATTCTAATCTGTTACTCTAGTTTCTCACTGCAAAAAGGACTTATTTCCATAAGGAAGAAGCATTCACAATTCAAACCCAGTGAACACACTAGATTTTAAATGCATGTCAAAAACTGGATTCAGTAAAGTACTTGCTGTTTGCCTACCTGAACCCATCAAAATCAAATGCCAACGAGGTTCGAAGAAGGAAAGTCAATGCTTTTAACAAACCTCATTATGTGGGAAGCCATAATAGGCACTTAAATTTTGTCATCTAATTTCACCTACATTTAGGAACTCTGTTTTTAAGCTAAATTCACATCAGCAGTCGCTTTTCTAGACACAAACAGCAACAATAATGGCATGCTGAAATTTCAGTCAATGAGACTGAAAGGAGATTCATCCTATTCACATAAACCAAATAACTTGCCCTGCCTGAGAAACTCTCCTTCCCAGCACTGAAAACACTTCCCTTAAAACATAAATTTATTCCAGCACCACACATAATATTTTCTTCTGCTAATCTAGAACTTAAACTGTTGAATTGTTTTCAGAAGTTACAGGGAATACTGCCAACTGAAGTTCTTCAAGTTTTTTCCTGCTGTTGGAAGACTCAGTTTTTTGGTAAACACTGATTTTAACAAACAAATAGTAGCTGTGGTTTGTTGTCTTGAGAGTCACAGACAGAGTTCCAACTTCTCAGAGACACACCAGAGGCTCAGAAGACAGGAATCATTAGGAGCAGGACTGTCGGTTCCAGCAGCAGCTCTCTCTCGTGGCTATGACAAGTGACCTCTGCCAAGGCAGGTCACTGCTATGAGAGAAGCCATAGAGGAAAAAGGAAAGAATGAGGCAAAAGAAACCCATAGACTAATGCAGTATAATTTAAAAGCTGACCCTGTACATTAAGGCTAATGGAACTAAACAACTGTAATCCTGTAAAGAAAATGGAACATTATTGAGAATGTAGCTACAGTACTTGAAATCCAATTAAAGGTTATATCTCCCTAAAGATTTCGATCACATTTTTCTTCCTTTCATTAACTGAAATTTGCTTTTTCTTTGATTAAGCTTAATATTAAAAAACCCAAACAGACAGAATAATAATCAAAAATATGTAGCATCCTAGTCCCCTTCTGCATTATTAAAATATCTCATTTCAATCATTTGCATGGTATTTCACCAGTAGAAATATTTCACTTGCTTAGAAATAGTCAGACTGCCAATTAGCAAAACCCTTCTCTAACTCACAGGTTTCATAGTTCCATGCTAAGAATATTTCTGCCTTCTACTCTAATTTGACATATTTAACACAAAGAACTCAATGACCTATCCAAATTCAAATTTATGCCAAAGCAGGTAAATTTGAAATCTGAAGGTAGTTGTTATCAATACAATTAATTAACCATCTTTTGATCTGTCAGTGATACATTTTGGGTAAATTCTCAGTAGTGAAATCAAACAAAACAAGAGCATTAAGATCTTTCTTTCTACTGTATTTATTAAAAGAAAAGAAAAATATTACTTAACTTCTGGGCTTGACTTTGTTTTTTTTTTTTTAGTTGAAGAAAGCCAGAAGTAGACCAGTGGGTACCTTCAAAAAAGAGAAGTGCCAACACATTCAGTGGTCATAAAAGAAATGAGATATATGGAGGAGTATCTCAGCACATAATTAAGGACAGACATTCTCTCCAGACTCCCCTGATGTACTCAGAAAAGGTATCAAATCTTAAGTAAACCCTGTGGATTTTGGCTGTCTACATCATCTGTGTTTTACAACAAATTCCCAGACCCAACAGTAAAGGCATTAAAGAAAGTGGGATCAATATTTCTCAGCCTACTTTCATCCTCCTCCCTAAAGCTCAGAGCCAAGAGTCCTGCTATACTTTCTCTGCAGTCATCACTATCACTGTCCTGGCTACAGGAGAGTAAGTAAAAGTCTGCAATTTAAAATAAGACAAGCAGGATTTTTTCCATTTTCATACCCAGGAAGATGTATAGCTGGTTTATAGAGCAGCATTGTGCTGTTCCTATGCAGCTGCACAAATGAGTGGACCAGGAATAGTCCTGCAGTCAGCCATCAATTTCTGCTAAGAAGCAGCAGCTACACTTCTCACAGCTAATGACGGCTATTTCTAAGCTAAAAGCAGTGCCTAGCCATGTGAGTCCTGCTTCTTTGTACTATAAAAAAACTTAAATCACCAGTGGAACAGATCACGAGAACTAAAATTGCCAGCCTATAACTTCAAGTAAAACACCAGTGTTGGAGTGAAAACTACAATCATTCTAAAAATGGGCAAAAAACATGGGAGAGAGAGGGGAAAATTTGGTACATGCTTGATTTGGGGTGCAAGGCTCCAGGCAACCTGGACAATCCCATTCCATAGAGCTGGCTCCCCGTGCATCAGAGTTAGGCTTTTTGGACCATATTCTACCTTAGCTTCAGTGCTACAAGACTTAAATTAGATAAATTGGCTGGGATTGCTGCTGTGTAACTAAAGACAAGTCTTGCTTAGATGTACCCACATGTGTAAATCATATCTATTGGTAAAAGGATGTTCCATTTCCAGAGCTATCACTTAAGTACAAGATCAGCCAAAAACATCCACTTCAGGCACTCTTACTTTTGTAAGGGAGTGTTTGCATAACCTGGTTGATTGGTAACAATTTTCCATAAAAATTAATGATTTTAGTTATTTCTTACTCTACCTTCTGTCAGTGACATTACAGAAAGGACATCGTTTCTCTTATTCTAAACAAAAAAAAGGGAACAAGAAAAAGTCTATTCATTAAATGGTTTCATTCTGTGCTGCTCTATTTCATGAAACAAACAGAATTATTCATTATTATTTTAAATTTTCTAAGTCTTATTTCAGAAACTCATTAGGCAGTTTGAGCAGATCAAAAGCTGTGTCTGTGTCCACCCTGAACAGGTCTCAGTACTCATTCAGGTTTTCAACATAAACTAGTCTTGGTCCTTCCAGCCAAACAAGTTTAACTGTGCTAGTGCTAAGCAGCCATGTGGTCAGAAATTAATCTATGCTGGTCCAAAGCTGGAATTTATTAGCTCCTTTCCAACAAATTCCACATAGGACATCTAAGGATATGTTGTGAAATTCTGGTGATTCAACCTCATATCAAAATGATTGAGTACAAGTATATTTGCAGCCCAAGAGTGTAAGTGAAATCTGGAGGCTAATTTTGTGTAAGATCACAACCTCCAAATTAAATAATAGATGTAGACTGCCTGCTGCATCATCAAATTTTAATTAGATTCTTTGCAGCTGTATGTCTTTGATCTCAACTAAATAAATCATAGATGTGTTGTGGTTTTTGGTTAGATTTTGTGTCATGCTAAACTCACATATGAAACAGAATAATGTGTTTGAATCTGCATTGTTACAAGGAGAAAAGGAGAAGGTAATTCCCCCTGAAACTTCACCTAGAGCACTGAATTACTTCAACATCTGCCTTTGTCCTCATCTGTTTTCAAAATTCGGTAAAATCAAATTTATTTTTTTCAAAAGAGCAGTACCACAATTCAGCAACTTCATTGTTGTAGACACAGGCTGGATCCAAGAGCTGTAAGGGCCCCTCTTTGAACCAAGATTTGAAAAACCCTTTTCTGTCTGATGTTATCAGACACTGAAAAGCTTTTATGCCTCGTTTTTTCTTTTCCCCTCCTTTTTCGCTACTCCAATCTGAATTCTTGGGCTTATTTATACAGACAAACTGGATCAGCAACACTGAGGTACAAAAATACTGAAACTTACAGTTCCAGTCATGTAGCAGACCTGCTGCTCACAATTAGTGCAATTTGATTGGGGTTTCAGAGATGAAATGATAGGCCAAATCCCAAATTACAGGATAAGGACACCACCTATTTTACCTGCAGAGGAAAGGAATTTATTTGCTAATCACTTGCAGGATTTGGATTTTGGTCATCAAGATTTCCAAGAGCTCTGAATGCACACACACACCCCCTTAACCTAGTTCTGAATGAGATCAAAGGGAGCTCCTGCTGGAGCTGGGAACTTCACTGCTCTGGGTTTCCAAAAGCTATACATTTGAGGCCCTGTTTTGCTACTGATCTGGTAACAAGAACTGATTAAAATCAAATTAAAATGCAGCTTTCTATAAAGTACATATAAATGATTGCATTAGGAGGTTTCATCTGCCAGTGTACTGCAAGGCAGAGGTTGGCAATAACCCCTGAACAAGTAAAACAAATCATTATAAGGTCAGATTCTGTTGGTGGTTAGTATTATGAAAAAGCTGCTTGTTTTAAAAAGAACTCACAAATAGCTTTGTAAAACAACTGAAATCAGTTATGTTTTACCCACAATTTATTAACAGCATTGAAATTGTTAGCCTTATAAATTGGAACTGTTAACCACAGTACCACTCTAATGAGGGCAATTTAACTCTTTTAATGCTTGCATGTGCAATTGTTTTCTAGAAAAGAGAGTAATATTCAAGCAGACAAAAAGCTGTCCTGCAGCAGCTTATGTCTTCCATAATGTAAATATATAGACTTAATTCTTAGGATCTATTAAGAGGATTTTACATATGAAAATATATTAATACAAGATAACTAGTTGAATTATTACATATTTATGAGCTGAAAAGAAATTGGCATTTGAACCAAATGCCAATTCTTTTGAAAAAATACCGAGAGCAGCTGGAGAACTTATTTCCCATGTTCTTATTTCCCACGTTCTTTTCCACAGACAGAAAGTGTCAAGGAGTACTTTTGTAACTCTGATAACAGTAAATCTTTGGTTTTCTTTCTTAAAAGAAATGATCATCTGCTGCATTTTATTTTGCTATTACTCTACACTCTCCACAAGGGCTGCAATGTAACTGTTCTCTCCCACCGTGTAATGAAAGATATTTTCTAAAAACAAGTTTGCAAATTGTGAACAAATTGCATTGATGAAAAAGTTTTCATGAATCTTAATTCCTTATCATTTAGCAAAACTAGTTCCTTCCTACAGAAAGTAGAAATTTCTTACTTATTGAAGTCAGGCCAGCATAGACTCAGTATGTGTTTTAAATGGCATGTAGCCATGCATGCACTGCCCTTCTGCTTTGTCGTGTTAAGCCTCATGTCCTCCTGAAGTCAATATATAGACATTAGTTGGACACAGCAGTATCTGCTGGCTGGCAGATCCTGTATGTACACACCGTGCACACTAAGAGATTTATTTGGTTCTTTAAAACATCTTTCTCAGTAAGCTGCATAGATTTGATATCAAGTATTTAGACATAGACCATTTGTACAATTTAACCTTCAGTATTTATACAACTATAAAGGGAATATGAGGGAATATGGTGTATTTTTATGTCCCAGAGCAGTACATAAAAGGAATGAAAAATGCAAAGAGTGGATAGACTAGCTTTAAAAAAAAAAAAAAAAGCCCTGCTCTTATGTTGCTGCATAATGGTGTGTAAAATGTACTCCAATTTTTTGGTCACAGGACACAGAGTGTAGCATGAAAGCAAGAATATTAATCACATAAATTTTGCCTATCACTTGCCTTGAAACCTTCATATGTCAAGCAGAAGTTTAATGTTCTCTCCAGACCAATCTTTTCTTGTTCTTTTCTTTTTAAAAACAAAGCACTTGGCATAGCAGAATGTCTTGATTACATACCCCTGTGGCAAAAAGCAAGCCTCAAGGCATGTTAAATTATCCTAAATATACCAGATTCATTTTTAGTTTAAGAGTTTTCTCAGCACCTCTCTCTTCCTCAATAGTTTCTCTTAACGCTAATAAAGCACAAGGTGCAGGCTGAAAAGATGGAACTCAATCCATTAATTTCTTCACCACATCAAGGACATGTTTTATAAAGTAAATAACCATGACTGGCTAAGAAACTATACTGTGTATCATAAAACATTGTGTTTTATTTCACATTTTGTTATTTTTTTTGAAGCTAGCTAATAGCTGTCATATGTTCCTTCACTTAGTTTCCTTTTCAGGTTGATGGCTCTCTCTCTACAGGATTTTCCAAGTAAGCTCAGAAGAGCATGTCTGAGGCAACACTCCCAAACTTCTGATGATAATTATCAAGCTTTTTGAAAATATTTGTGAAATTATGTAGGAGTCCAGCTTAAGCCAATTCAAAAGTCTGCTTTACAGAGGGAGAAGTTGGCTGGTTCTGAAAGGTCTTTTAAGATGTCAAGTTAACCACATACAAGGACTAGTCTGTTCTAAAATTATAGGTCATAGTGAACTCAATGCATGACGAATTCTCAAAAGGAGCCACGAGTTATTCCTCGGAACAGCTAACAACAATATTCTAAGTGACTATTCAAAAGATACTGCCATTAGATTCCTACTTAATTCTGTATGCAGGTACTGAAACTAAGATGAAATCTAACTGATAAAATGAACAGCACAACTGCTACTGCTTTTTTTTTTTTTTTTTAAATAGAAGCAGAACTGAGCCCTGCTTTCATGCAGAAGTAAAGAAACCCTCTGCACAGAAGTGTTCCCAGGCTGCATGACTGCAACAGACAGGAGAGCTGTGATGATGCTCTGATATCCATGTACTGACTGAGGAGCTGGAGATGCAGCTGAATTTCACACACTGGCAAAAACCCAACAAATCTCCCTAGAGACTTCATGTTATTTTGTGCAGCATAGCACAGTGCCATGGGAGACACCTAAAAACCAGCACCAATAGTAGTGCATAGGTCTATCTAGGTTAGCATGCCCTGCTCCTCTGAAGGAAGGCTGAATCACTGTGGTTATGGTGCCTCCAGTACTCCAGGTAGCTCAAGTACCACTTCAGAGCCCTACACTACATAGACCACCCCGTTGTCTGTGTGGGAAGTGGGAACAAAAACATTGGTCCACCTCCAGGGGACATTTGCAAGATAAACATGTTGAGAGGCACTCAGGAACAGCTTGAAGTTCCTTATTCCATCCTCTGACCAACAAGAAGTCAACAGACATGTACACACAAACACACACACACAGCGGAGGCAGCAGCTTGTTGTTGCTGTGCCTTCTTTTTTCAGACTTAAGCAAAGATATGAGAGTGACTCCCCTCAATACAGCCTTTTTCAGGGGGTGATTTACAAATAAGGCGATACTCCTGTGCTCTTTGCTAAAAATTAGACTGTGAACTAGCCATTAGTCCCTGCAGCTGCTGTCTGTCCAGCCAGTGTTAATCACACAGTCAAAAATGAAAACAGTTCGTACTGAAAATTCAAAGTATGACATTTTGTACTCATTTTAAAGCTTGTTTGAATTGTAACTTCTTTAAATAAGAAAGCAGACTTCTAATCAGGTCACAGTGAAATTTTAATTTCCTGGAATCCTAGCATTTAGGAGACAAAACTCTCTTTTTATTATGTATGTCACATACACTGTCGTATTTTCTGAGCATCTCAGAAGCATTTCTCAGGGCAGTCAGGGTCAACTAATTTAGTCAACACTTACATAGAAGTCACTCAGAGTTCAGGTCTCAGACCTACCCTGAAAACCAGACAATGCCCATGCTATCGTGAGTGTCTGGCTGGGGAACTGTGTGAAATCATGGCTGTATTAATTGGGGAAGGAGAGGAAAGAAATGGAAGAAGAAATAAAACTATATTCAAAATGGGGTTGAAAAGAATCAATGACCTGCTGTTTTAGTCTTGTGCATTCTTTAGAATAAAGATCTTGTATCAAACAAGGGTTGGAGATTGTCAAACAGCTAAATGTATAGAAGGTGCAATTTTTCTTTTAAATGTAAGGCTAGCTGATGCTTGCACGTGTATTTGGTTCAAGATGAAAACCAAAAGTATGCTCTTATAGTTGATAGCAGCCAATTTTCTCGTTAAGCCTAAGAGACTATTATTCTTCTATGTTCTAACTCTTCAAGACCCTGAGTCATTCTTGAGTCACATGCTTTCAAAGTAGGGCATGCAAAATAACATGGCTCAAACCACTTGGAGAAAAGATTCTGAGAAGCCTAAAATAGGCACTTCAGGTATAAAGGTGAAATGAGGACAGGTATTAAATAAACAATGTACAGAAGGCATGAGCATACATGCCATGGTAAAGATGACACAAGGAGGACAGAAGGGAAACAACAGCACAAAAGTTTTGAAGTTACATGGTACATTAAAGACTTAGCACAAAATTTCAATCTCTATTTTTACCTCCAGGTGCTTCACAAATGTCAGGAGTGTGACTTTGGGGACATAAATGGAGTTATTCATTATAGGAGAAGTTTTGTTCTACTCTAGCAACTGGATCACAGAATCACAGAATGTTAGGGGTTGGAAGGGACCTCCAGAGATCATCGAGTCCAACCCCCCTGCCAGAGCAGGACCACCTGGTCTAGGGCAGGTCACACAGGAACGCACCCAGGCGGGTCTTAAAAGTTTCAAGTGTAGGAGACTCCACAACCTCCCTGGAGAGCCTGTTCCAGTGCTCTGTGACCCTGACAGCAAAGAAGTTACACTTAATATCTTACACTGAATGTAAGACATTAAGTGTAAAGAGACATTAAAGTGAATTACACTTTCTGCATTCCTCCCCAGATGAAACCTGGACATGTAATTCCCAGTTTTGGAGATGGCTGGGTTAGGGTGTTTGAAGAGACCTCATGTGGCAGACTTTAGCAATCTCTGAAGTCCAAAACATAGCAGAATTCCTGTGTCACAGGACAGCAGTGTAGCATCTGGAGGTGTTGGATCAAGAGGACTCTGGCAGGAGTAGGAGACCTTCAGTACCTCACAGAGATGGATTCAGAGCGTGGTGTGCAAGGCTTTTA
This sequence comes from Merops nubicus, assembly GCF_000691845.1. Lineage (NCBI taxonomy): Eukaryota > Metazoa > Chordata > Aves > Coraciiformes > Meropidae > Merops > Merops nubicus. The sequence goes on along the minus strand of NW_008620834.1, from coordinate 54,006 downwards.
CAAAAACAAGCAGAGCTTTATCTTGGGTTTGTGTTTAGCAACATGACAGATAATACCCATGAGGGGCATATTTCAGTTCCCTTGTAATCAAGCTGAACAGCAGTACTTACCTTAATTCATGCAACTGCCATACCCAGATAGGAGATGTCACAACAATGTGAAAAAGGAAGATGTGATTGTTGAAAAGAACAGTTAACAGTAACTTTCTAAAAAGAATACCACATTTTTAGTTGTACTCTCAGTTAGAGAAAGCTAATAGAGATGCAAAAAGGGAGTTTTCAGTATCTTCCCTATCCTAGGGCTCCTACAAATCAGCTGTCTCATTCTGGAAAGGCACCTTCTCATTCCTTTGAGAATGGAAGCACAGGATTTGAGGGACTTCCCACAGGCCACATATAAATGCAAGATGAATAAGGAAATTAGTACAGTGCTAGTACCAGCACTGACTATTTCTATGCTTACAGATAAGGGTGTCAAATCCCTTGTTGATCCAGAGTCCATTAGTCACTGATTTTTAAAATTAACCTCTTGCTTTAGAGATCATAATTTGCGTGCAAATTGCCTATGAGTAAAGCAAGATCACACAGAAATGAAAGGCAGCAATTCATCCCATGCAGATATTCACATGGAAGGCATCAGACAACAAATACTATCAGTAAAACGTAATTGGGATAATCTCACTCAGCTCAGCAGTGTGTCAAAAAATCCCTTTGACAAAATAAGAGCCCAAAGAAACAAACCAATTTACAAGCAGGGATAAGAGATTAATCACTCAAAGAGAGAAGGAGGACTAGGTAGGCAAACATTGTACAGTCATTATAAAAACATGTATAATAGCACCAAAAAAGAGAAAAATCACTAAGTTTATTATCTTTTTCAAGAAAGTCTTCTGTTCACTGAAAAAAGTTCCCATTACACTGCTTGCAAGAGAAAATAGATTGGTTTTAAAAGGTTCCCCACTACCACCAACTTCAACAGCAGCGAACGTACAAATTTGCCATCTGAGAGCCCTACCTAGCTGGCTCCTGATGCTTAGTGTAAGCTGCTTTTCTCTCTCCCTGGGCACTAAGCTTTCAGTTAGTTCTGTACATGCAAGTGCTTTCACTGCTGCACCTACTCAACAGTAGTTTAGTTAGCTAAGTATTCATGGTAAAAAAGAAAACAAACGTCAGGCACATCACAGCCTGTAACAAAATTTAAACAGAGGAACCCAGAACTTTTCTGAAGGACTGCAGAGTGCCAGCTATGACCACAACAGATTTCTCAGCTATTTTTTTTTTTTCCCTCTTTGGACAGTGGATAATATATGGCTTGAAACCAGAAGTTGCCTTTTTACTTCTCTTCACCCCACTATATCTCTGCTGCTGACCCCTCAGAGAGTTGTTCCACAGCGTGAAAGGAATGTTTATTTCCCTTTCCTTCTCTGGTTCCCAATCCCCAAATTTAGCTAGACCTCACTGGTTGCCCTGTGTCCAGGGTCTTAGGTCTAGTGTGGAGACTCACAAAGTGAAGGAGGGATGGAGGAGACAGAGTTGCTCATTGGCTCCATGACAGACTCAGATGAACAGCAAGAATATTTTAGCCGCTTAGGAATATTTTAGCAGCTTTCCTCACAGCGCTGTTATATTTCCCCAACAACATTTTGAGAAAATCACTTTTTCTGCAATAAATGACCTTCAGTGACAAACAATTGGGATCTGGGAGAACAGTGACAGTAAACTTTGAAAGTATGGGTTTAGAGTACAAAACAAGTTACGTGTGATTAAATCTGTCATGTAATAGCATTTATACCCAGCCTAGTTTGTGCAAAAATCAACTCGTGTAGTCACTCTCATCCACAAAGGCTGCAAATCCAAAGGACTTCTGTAAAGTACAATTTATTTGCATAACAGTCCTACTGTCGTCCTGCTTGTGCCTTAAATACATCTTAAAGGATTATCATATTTGTAATTTATTTATTGACCTAACTTGAAATAAAACATGGCTCACTAAAAAAAAAAAATCTGAATAATGTCAATTTGTATACATGCAGATATATGTTTGTGTGTGTATATGTATACCAGAAGAAAATAGAAAAAGTTTCCCTTGCTAACCTGAACAAAATCTCTACATGCAAGTTTTCAAAACAAGTTTATATTGTCACAAAATGCTTTAGTTTGATGAAGAAATGAGCACAGTGGCAATGAAATCCCAGGCTTTCTCTCGGGGCTATGCAAGAGTTTATAAGCTGAAGAACTAGTTCCTGTTTCTATCAAAGGACTTGGATTAATCAGCTCATTTCCCTGTGCCTAAAATTATTCTATGGCACTTCCATCTTTATTATCAGAAGTCTACAGATAAAACACACAGTGCAAGGATTAGTATTATTAGCAGAAAGGAAGAAATTACAGACTGCTGCCACCATCTCCCTTCCCCCAGAAGCCTGAGGGTTGTTTTTCACCTGGTGTTTATCAGAAATTACTATTAGCAGACACACTTCTCTCGAGCCATAATGCTTAGGCTTGATACTGTGCACTTGAAACTCCCATTCAAGGCACTGGGAGTGTGGAGACAGCAAGTGTTATGACCTTTATTATGGTCTGTCAGCATGCCAGAAATACTAACCCGTGTCACTGACACTGAAAAAATAACTCCATTACCTGATCTTATTCCTTTCAGGCTCAAGTTCTAGAAAGAGATATCACCTATTCAGTACATTTTGAAGACTGTAGGAGAAGGTGGCTTATTTATCTATATTGTCCACATAATACCTCAAACTTTAATAAAAATAAGGAACTTACACTGCAAGGTGCTGAACAGCATCTCCCATTTTAAGTACACTGCTACCTGAATATTGTGGGGAAAATGCATTTCTTTGGATCAGCCTCTTTCCTGCGAGTATGTGCTGACGTGTGATCCAGTTGGATCTGGCAGGAGCCGACATGAACCCACAGAATGACCCTACTCTTTTTATGCAGTTGCATTAGATAGAAAGCCTTCCACTCCTTAAAGTGCCACTGATCAACACACTGATCAGCAGTGAAACTTAAAAGATGATGATATTGATCCTTAGGTATAAACTGATGCTTGCGAAATTGTCTCTTAAATACAGTTATGTTTGTGAATGTTAGAGCTTCAACTGCATTTTTTTTGCAGCTCATAAAGCCTCAGATGAATTCATTCCTAAATACGATTTTAATCTCATTAAAAAAATTCACACATTGTGCTCTGTCATAGGGCAAATTAGCAGAGAATGAATGTTTTTTGGACCGAGGCAGGCCGCATCTAGCTTAAAATTTTGTTTGAAGCAATATTCTTTTATGAAACAGTAAAAGTTAAATAAATAAGAATACATTCCTGTTATTACTCCAAGCACACAATCTCAATTTAAAATGTTTATGATTAACATTTTGTGGATGGCTTCGTTTACATCTCTATAGAATTATTATTATTTAGAAATGCTAATAAAAATTAATGTTTCTCTCATTTCAAAAATATTTTTCTTCCCTTTGAGACTATGACTTAGGTTTTTCTTTTCTAAAATACAGAGTTAATATCTAAGCAACATGAAAAGCAATCCATCAACATGACTGGAGGCCCCAGAGGTTTGGCAAGAGGATATTGAACCTTTCACCTGGAGGTCTTTGTTTCCAGTGTGCCCTTGGTTCGTTACAACTGAGACTCATTAACATTGAGGGCTCTTCAGTGGTCTGCAAACCCACATCTTTAAAATGCAATTTTCATGCAGTCAGACTTGGTCTTGCAGAGGAAATTCCTCCAAAATATGTACAGAAGTGATGCATTTTTTCTTGCTGACAAATAGAACACATTTAGTCACAAATGAAATTTAGACAGTTGTCTTTATCTGCCCTTGTTTGCAGTCCAGGAAACGTAACAATGCTCAGTAGCTACAAGTACTAAGGCAGACATCATCTAAGCAGGAGGATGCAGTAAGTGGAAGGAGGCTGATGGTGAGGCATCTTCTTGCCCTCAGAGAGGGACCAACCACAACAGCGTTGAGATGAAGTGCCAGAAGCACTCTCAGTTTAGCTCAGCCTACTCCAGGAATCAACAGAATTTCAGTCTCTTGGGCTGTCAGCCCAGGACATTTCATAAGCCTTTGAAGTGCAAACAGAGGTGTTTTATATACGAGAAGTGTAAGAAATAATTGATGGTTGCAGTGCCATTGTCTGCAGCAAGATCAGGTCCATCATCAACTACTTGTACGCAGGTTGGAGAGACACAGATCAGCCATGACAACGTCTACTGCTCCTTAATGCTCCATTAATGACATTCCACAAATTTGCCCAGTGGAACCACACAGATGCTACTATTTTCTTCTCATCTCCTCCCATGTGACAGTCATAAACCCAAGTCTTCCCTGGTGCTTTATTAAATAACTTGAGTCGACTGCTTGGTGGAATTTGAGAATTATTTATATTCCAACCTCCTGAATCATTCTCTGTTTTGCTGTCTTGATGTCAGATGTCCCTGTGCCTTTGCTACCTGGAAGGAACATAAGTCAATGGGAGCTGAGAATTTCCTTGCCCCCAGGATTAAGTCCTTTAGCTATATCTCAGAAAGACAAACAAAGCTCCTTAATTGTGCATATGGTTTATCTGAATATATTTGCTCTGTGAAACTATTGCAGCAATATCTTGAACACAACTACAGACACTTGAAAATCTGAATCAAGTCATTGAGGCATTAAAAACACAGGGAAGAGAATGTAGCAGATCACTGGAATAGGTATTTCCATTAATTCTTGGAAATACTAAGTTTTTGGCAGAAAACTTTTCAATACCCTCGAGGCTTTGTCTGTTCAAATTTCAATGAAAAACTTCACCATAGTAACAGAGTTCCATAGGGAAACCATAAACTTCTGCTCTCAAGAGCTAGGTAAGAAAGGAAAAATAAATCACAATAAATAAGGGAAAGTATTCCTGAGTTAATTAAAATCTTGCTATTTAAAGCACTGATTTAAGTCAGATGGGTTTGCTTTTTAAAATATAGCCTTTATAGTTACAGGCTTCGAAATAATTAAGGTCAGTTTGTGAATTGTGTTTAGAAGCAGATGCAACTGAATATGTAAATAATGAGAAAATAATCACTGGGAGAATGGTTCTCACTCTATAAGCAGTTCACAATATAATAAAACTCAGCTACTGCATTATATCCCTCCCTGCCTCTTTCCTTCCTAATACATGCAGAACTAGGTCAGACATAATGTCCTTATACTAACAAAGTACGAATGTAATTTCTCACTATTAATTAAACTCATGTTTTTAATCATAAGTATATTAAAATATAGATGGACCTCAAATCACTGATCTTAAAGATGAGGATTCATAGAATAGGTTCAGCAAATAGCTTCTACATCAATCATGGCATGAGAAATAGCTTATGGGCCAGATCTTTAACAGGAATAACTCTTTAATGAAGTTGATTCTACATCACTGGAGGATACATCCTTCCCCTGACTCCCCTGCGAGGCACTTCAGTACCACCAACCTCCTGCCACCCCCTCCTCTTCATCCCCACCCTGAGAGAGAGAGAGAGAGATTCGTCTTGTCGTCCTCTCACGTACCACAAAAGCCTGCTGTAACAACTGGCCACACATTTATAGAGCATGTGTCATTCTAAAGGATCTCACGTTCTTTCCAGAGCATGCTCGATGGAATCATTTTGGTCACAGGTGAATTAGAGCTGGAACCCTGCACCAAAGAGCTGGTACTTAACATCATACTAGGGGGTACAATGGATTTAAAGCTGAACCACCTAAAGGAGAACCTGCTTAAGGTGCCTGCATCAGAAAAAAAGTCACACCTTAAAAAAAGATGTTTCCAGGAAACTACTCAACTTCCAATCTGCCTTCATCTTCTTCTCAGAAACCAAGTACTATTTGATTTCAGACCAGCATATTCATTCGATTAGCCTGATTAAATTGATATCTGAAATTGCAGGGCCTGAATGGCTTAATAGTGAATCCTATGTACATCATATTTCTCCATTAGTGTTTTGGTTTTTTTTTTTCCTCACTGTGGCACTTGAAAAATACATATAGTCAAAAAAACCAACTCTTTCCTCTTTATACAGAAGTGACTATGATATGCTTGTGGATACAAGCTCTCCAATGTCAGCTAAAACCTTACTATTTCAGTTCAAGGGGAAGCTCAAATACTTTCCCTCTTTCTGAAGCCACCCTCAACTCCCTGGCTTATTCTATCACCCCTGAGGAGAATGTTCTCTAGAGCTCATACATTTTTTTTGTGGGGTACTTCTTACTTTTTCTGCCCCACATGGCAAGTTTACAAAACTTTCTGACAAGAGGCTCAGATGTAAGATGAGCAGGGAGTTATTGGTTCCTCTCCATATGCACCAAGTCCCTCCCAAGCCACTCATACAAACTGATGGTCAGCCTGTGCTGCTGACAGGCTCAGTAGCCTGTGCAAGATGAAGTGCAGTCTTTTCTACCATGTACAGTTTGCAAAACAACACCCCACAATACAAAACGCCCAAAACCTCCAAACAATAACAAAACAAAAAAAAACCAACCCTCCATGAGCTATTTAATAGGCCACAAAATGCTGTAGGAAGCCCTATAGGGCTCCTCTATATCATAATCCCTCTGCTTTTATCTTCCATCTTCCATTTCCATGTAATGGATTCAAGAAACATTGTAAGAGAATTGAATTGTGAAATGATCACATTTGGAATGCAATGGGCAAACACTATGGACAACCTTACTTTAACCCCAGAGGTACCCTCATCACCTGTACGTATAAAAAGCATTTGGGAATGTGATAGAATATCAATCCCTGGTATGACCCCTATGAACATGGAAATTTCCATCATGCTTAGACTTTAAAAGAGTAGGAAATAATGGGACTAGATAAAAGAGTCCTGACATGGCCCTCTTTGTTTAATTTATGAGCTCAGTTATTTGCCTTAGTTAGCAAAATGCTGAAGGAAGGGAATGGATCTTGATTATTTGCCCACTGAGGTGCAGAGCACTACACTGAGCTGCTAATCCTAATACTAGAGGGTACCTTCAGACTTTTCTCTATTTAAAAAAAAAAGAAGGGGAGGGGGAATAGGGAGACTTTCCCAAAATCAGAGAGAAAATTGCTTTCAAACTCTGTTTTTAAAAGTCCTGGCTACCAGTTCCATGTACCAAATAGTATATATTTCTGCTCTTTGTGAGTGATTTTATTAAATTCACAGCTTGTTTTGGAATAGGTCCTGCACTGCTGTGTAAACATTTGCTGCTCCCAGAAACAGCCTGCACAGAACTCTGGGAAGACCATTTATCCTGGGCAGATTCAAAAGAAGCATGACAGCAGAGATGACCAATTCTTCCACCACCTCCCATTAACCCTCATGTTAAGGGAGGAATGTAATCAAATAAACATGCATGTGCTGAGAGAAACAGAAAAAATGCATCCCACTAATGCATCAGTCATTAAATATCAATAAAGCAGCTTCTGCATTATTTCCAGCAGTACCTATCTGCTGGTAGTGCTGGGATCTGTGCAACAGAGGCAGGCGCTTTTCAGAGTGGCTCAATTTAAAATTGGAAATTAATTTGCCAGGTGAGAGCCCTCATCTGCAGCAAGCTGATATTCCCCAAGCGCCAGCCACAAAGACTTTGCAGCTGTTGAGCCTAATCCCAGTTTAGTGAACAAATCTCCCCAGCGCTGTGCTGCAGATCTCTGGGTTTAGATGTGGTGATGGTGCCAGCTCCGCCCGGATCCACCGTGTGGATATTGCCTCCCTTGCACACGCACAAATGAGTTTCCTCACAGGCATGCCAAAAACAAAAGCATTGCTTCTCAGTCTGCTACCTTTGCAAAAAGGATTGCCAGGCTCAGACACAGGGAAAAACCCAACAAAACACTTTAGTGACCTCAACTACCCAGCCTCTTGCAGGTTGCCTCCAAAGGCAGCCTCCTAGATTGTCCATGGGTACTGACAGCTTTTATTTTGGAGCAGCACCTCAGGCTGCTTTCTTTCTTGGCCTCTTTGGTAAAATCCAGGGATCCTACAAATCTGAGTAGGTTTTCTGTGGAAATTTCAGAAAACCCCAAGGAAGTTAAATGTCCAAATACCAGCAGAAAATGCTGTTTAGCTTCCCCTGTTCCTTTAGAAACTGCAACCCATTCTCTCTCTTTCTTTGGAGATGCAGTCACATTCCTCCAAGTGGCTTCCATAAATTTTCAGGCATTTAAAATCAACACTACCTCAAGGCCTCTTAGGAGCTTCGTGCTTCTCTTCCCTTCACTGGTGCCAAACTAATAAGGGCTCCAGTAGTTGATTAGTTCAGTAATCTTAAAATGCTGTGCATAGCTTGCAGCTCCTAACTGCCACAATTTCAGCTTTTCTGTCCTCATTCCATTTCTGTTCAACCTGAGAAGCTTGTAACCACCTAACCTTAACTCCACAATTCTTAAACAATGCCCTGGATACATTTCTTCTTACTGCCTGGTTAATCTTACTTGCATTTTCCTGACTCTTCCCATACTTCATGTTAAGCCAGAGTCTATTCCTAGGCAAAATAGCCTATTTTAGTCATCTTTAACAAAAAAAAAAAAACAAGTTCTCTGAGCCAAACTTCCTTATAATTTACCTCTAGATGCAGATTCCCAAAACATCAATGCTAATGGAACTGCCCAAAGGGGTACACAGCAGTCTCACCCCCAAGCTGGTGGCATTTGCACTTTATTATATAGCATATAATAGGTTGTGATATTTTTGTATGAAAGATTCAATACAAAAATAAATAGTTTGATGTAAGTGCAGTTTGATTTGATTTGAGTAGCTTTCGGAGAGTTTTCTCAGACACTTCATTGTGCTGCTTTGTTTACTGATGTTTCCACTGCTAGGAGCCTGAATTTCTTGTTTATTAGAACTGGCATAATGAAAGTTTGCCACCTGATTAATTTTAATAGTTTAGCAGGGAACCCGAGGATAATATGTATTGGCTGCCAGGCTACAGATACATTTTGTCCATTTGGTTGCAAAGATTTTGGCAGAAATAAAACCTGCTTTTTGCTATTGAGAGAAACATTTTGTTGGGTGAAACTGTTTTCTAAGGCATCCACTGTCTCATCTGCCTCTATTATCCACCAAAACTTAACAGTCCCAGACAAATAGCCTTGAGATGACAACATCCCAGTTCTGATATCCCTCACACCGACTGCTGATGTAAGAGACTTGAGAAGACATTGTGATCTAGTACTAGTTTAGAGCCTATTTGCCTGACAAAGTACAAAAAAGCCCAAGGCAGGATCAAGAATTGTAAGCCTTGCTCCCAGCTATTTTAATAGCCACTTCTCTCTTTCGTGCCTCAATTTCCCCAGCTAAAGTGCACATCATGTTGCTGATTTCCCCTGCAAAGCACTTGCAGGTCTACTGATAAAAAGCACAACATAAGTGCTCATTACTATCAGTTGTAGTAGCAGAGTGTTCCAGGAGAACCTGAAAAGGCTGCAGAGATCACAAGGAGAGACTATCTCGGGTGAAAGCATTACCTAATTGGCTCTGGACTGTAATGCTGAACGCCCAAATACTCCTCCAATCTGCAGGGGAACATTTTTATCGAGCCTCCAGACCTTTTGGAAGCTGCTAACACCCTGAGGTGACAGGCTTTATTTGTGTGCTTCAAAATGGAAAAAAAGGAAGTACAGGAAGAAAAAAACTTTCTATCCTAAAGTTATCCTAAGGTCTTCCCCTTCAGAGACATTATAATGGGACTCAGTTTTCATAACATGTAGATTTTGTATCTGGATGCTACAGCTGCTTTTACTAGGGAAGTTTGACTTCTCTGGTTGGGAGCTCTGGCAAGAGAAATAAATAAAATACAACTTAAAAAGTGGTTCTCGGCTCATTTGCAACCCACTTAAACTTGGAATATAAATAATTTAAACTGAAATGATTAATCATTGCATTCATTACACTTGCATGGTTACTGTTTATCACCAAAGCAAGTAAACAACAGCCTGCAGTATAGCAGAAAAGATGAACAATCCTAGACCTCAAATCTACAAATTAATATATTAAAGTGAACATCAAAATCTCTCAGAGACAACTTTAACTCAGCCCACACAAAGCAGCAGGCAGGATCAAGGCAATAATGCATCTATTCCAATATTCCATGGTGCAGATCTTCACTTAATAGCCAAGCATCATCTGTTACAATTAAAGGGAGTTACACAATTTGTTGTTGACATAATGAAAAACAATATTTCATTCTATTTAAGGAGTTTATCTGCTTAATGTAATTCATGTAAGTCTGTGTAGTGATAGGTTGCTTGCTCGTATTAAATTCAAAAGGGTTTTTAACATGTCACCTAAAACTTTCAAGAAACTTGACAAATTCTCCTTGAAAAGGCATCAAAAATACTCGATGGTGCTAAATTTTTCTCATTTCCTGTATGTGTATGTTCAGTCCAAATTTGTACATTCTTTTATAAAGTAATAGGTTAATAATTTCAATATAAATTTCTTTTTCCTTCTTCTCCGTTCAATTCCTTTTGCAATGTGAATTGCTAAATTCTATTACCGAGTAATGAGTATAGTAAAATAAGTAACCTGGATAAGACAGATAATGATGAAATAGAAGTTTGGATTTCAAACCATTACTAATTTAAAAAAAAAAAAAATACATATATCAGACTCCACCTATCTACAACAGAGTTGAAAAGCAAATAAAATGGAAGGATACACTTCACAACTCTGCCAGCTTTTTTATATATATGCATGTGAGAAACACACAGAGTACAGTCACATACCTGCAAATGTAAATATACAAATCTTAACAGCTAAGCAAGAAAAACAAACACTCATTTCTCCCAGTATCAATTTGGTATGTGTATTCCCTGGATGAGTATTCGAAGAAAACAGGTTCATTATAGAAATGTCAAGGGAACTGGTCAGGCACAGGGGATGGTAAAGCAAATCAACACAGCAAACCTCAGCTTAAGTAGAAAATGAGCAATAATTCATCAAAGGACATTTACCTGAAGAGAAATCCCTGAAATAAGTGGGTTTCTAAAAAATAACCTAAAATAAGAATTTTTTCTCAAATTACTATTTTTAGCCACATTTAGTAAAGTATAACAAAATTCTCCAGATGACAAGATTGTCACAGTATCATCTCCAGAAACTTGCCAGGGTTTTTGTTTGTTTTCTGTTTTGTTAGGGGGTTAAATTGTTATGTTGGTTTTTTTTTTTCCCCTTCAGGTCTCCAGCTTTTAACTTACAGCTGGGGTTGGGACACATTTTTCAAGACTGGTCTTTTGGTGGACATTCCATTTAAAATGGAAAAGCTGAGAGCAGACATCCAGACACCCTCTACTCCAACAGCATGAGTAAATCTCTCAAAAAATCATGAATGTCAGAAAAATTTATAATTGTTCAGGAAAGCCATGACAAAATGCATTTCCAACAATTAATAAAGGCCCATACCCATGCCAAACTAAACAGATTGTTCTCTTAGTCCTTAACTAGCTTCATGGTAACAATCTCTTTGGTACAGAAAACCTCCTCAAGCTTGGTGGGCCAGTTTTGGCTCATCAAATCTCACAGAGAGGCAAATTTCAGAACGCTAGCCTGTCTTCAATATTTCACATATAATCCTACCTACATTAGCACATCTGCTTTCTCCCTGCTCCAAAAGTCAGGTAAATAAAATAGCCGAGTAACAACGTGCAGAAGTAACTACTCCAGAGTTGACAACAGAAAAATAAAACCAAAGAACACTGCCTTTACACCATTATAGTCCCCAAAAGATGCATATCCAGGCAAAAAAAATGTAAGGGGAATTTTCTGTACACATAATGAACTGCAACATGGGTTCTTTGGGGTTTATTTATTTTTAAAGGACCAAGGATTTGGAGTATACAACACTAGTTCAAACACTTTGGAGGGCTTCCAAAAAAGCTAACTTTAGCCTGGCAAGGCTAATACACCTGGAATCTCCCTGTAGGCAGTGGAAAGCAACTTCTTCTGAAGGTAACTCAGGACAGGAACCCTTGGTCCCCAAATCCTGAAAGCCCCTGGTCTGCAACACTCAAACTAAAACATGGTGTCATCTGCTTGTAATTCCAGCACACCTACCTAAACTGACTTGGCTGAAACACTCAGCTTGCCTGGAAATGATCCCTCATTCTTTACAATTACAGGCATATCCATTGCTGACTGTTTTTGCCCAGCAAGCAGAACCTGGATCCCTGGAGCTTTGGACATGACAAACTGCACAGAGCACATGTCATTACCTCGTCTTCCACAGCAGCACAACTGCTTTCTGACTTACAAGAAAAATAAATATTTGCTTCTTTTATTTGTCCCAGTAGGACTGGAAATGTGAAATATTTGCTATAAGATTTGAGATGGTGGCACAATTTTCTCTCTGTCAAAAGCAAAAGGCTGATTCATGAATAATCTATAGCCACGATAGACCAAACTCTTAATCAGAACCACTCAAAACAAAAATCAAGTCTCCTACATAATTAAAGGGGGGGGGGGGGCTCTCAGAGGCACATAGAGTAGAAAATGTCAAATCAGTACTCAAAAAAATCCCTGCTCACCCACAAATTATCCAATTAAACATCTGACACACACTGACGAATATATCGCTTCCACATTAGCTGAATCTTATGAAGAAACTGTGTACTGTAGATCTGAATTTATAAATGGACTCTCAGTCGTAACATTTATCCTCACCAGATTTCTATCTACAAATCTATAACCTAAGGCCACAAATATATCAATAAAACAAAACATATTTGCTTTTCTTCTGATTTTTTATTATTATCATTATTTAAACGTGACATCCCATCAAATCTGTACAGATTCTCAGGAAAAAAAGACAAGTTAAACTACACAAAATACGCTGCCATCATACTCAACACTAAAAAAAAAACTTTACTTGTGGAATTTGCACCTACAAGCAACTCTAATGTAACCTTTTGGATGCAGGAAGCAACCAAGGGCAAGGTAGGGCCTTCATCCAGATCCTCCTTCCACATGGGAACTGTGCATGTCCATCTGAAGAACAGCTCTTCCCAGCCCAGGATCCAACTGCATGACCAGTTTAATTAAGGAGCTCCATCCTCACTCCACATTGTGACCTACCATGTGCTGCTGTTCCACATCCTGCTTAGGTGGATGGGATGTGGTTCCTGAGATCATCTTCCATTTTGAGAATTAAAATTAAGAAAAAATATGTAACTACTGTAAGCAGCAGGTGTTAAGTATTGTACTGAATAAAATAGCAATAAATCCATCAAATCTCTGGCTATTTTAGCAAAGTTGTAGCCAGCTCCAGTAAGACTTCATGTGGCCTGAAAGATCACAACACATAATGGCAACGGGGCTTGAAAACTGCCCATTTTCTTTGCAACACACAGCCAGATAGAAAAAGAATTTAAAAAAAAAAAATAAAAAAATGAAGAAAAAAAATTCTTGCCACTTTCCAGTTTCATTAAAATCTTTGTCTTTGGAATGAGACATTAGAAGTTAAATGCTTAATATATTCAGTGAAATATAATACAGCTGTTTGCCATGGTGACCTTTTCAGTATTCTGTATTTTATATTTTGATTAGCCATGTACCAGTAGAAAATCCTTTCCACAGCTTTTGCTAGCAGCCTTAACTCCGAGCTGTGCATGCTTTTGTGTAAGGTAAAATAATACAGGAATGTCAACAGCTATTTCAGAGCAATAGTATCTCATACCCAGAGCCACATTTCCATAAAACTTTGCAGAAGGCTCATATGCAGGTTTTACAGCACACAGGGAGTGTATGCAGGGAGTCTCAGCTCCTGCAGCCTTTATGAAAAACTAGTGCATCAAAAGCAGTATTAAAGAATCATCAAAAACATATTTACTGGAAAGAACAACTAAAGCTACAATGCACCTGTGTTTTCATATTCTTACATGGAATTTTGAACTTGGGAATATCTGTACCCACTTCAGCCTCCTCTGCATGCAGAGGCAGAAAACCAGGCGGATTAAGTGAAATAGGAGCACAGATCTAAAAGCTGGAACTGTACCCTCAAAAAAGTCACCAGATTCTGGCTAAAAGTTGTTCCCAAATCATTCTGGCTTCGGTGTAGCACAACATGATTATTGATAATAGACATTAAGCTCAAAAAACGCTATGATGGAATCAAAGAAAATTGTTCATATCTATTGCAGATGAATACAGGAAACAGATGTAACCAGAACTATTTCATTACCTCTCTCCATGTTCAGTCAAATAGTTTATTAAAAATAATCTAGGAATCCCAAAGCGTGTCTATTTTCAAGGCCTTTATATCAAATGCAAAAATAAACAACTAAAATAACACAAACATTTTAAAATAAGTTTTTTCACAAATTGACAGAAGACATTGAACTCACAGTTCAAACTGGCACTGTTACTGATGGTGATCTAAAAAGCTTATGCCAGTTCAAAAAATTGCTATTCTAAATCTGTTGCAGAGTTGAGAATAACAGAAACACACTTTAAAATCAAATATTTGACAAGTTCCTCCTTACTTAGAGTCAAAGAGTCAGAGCTCAGAGTTGCCCCTAAAAGGCTGAGTGTTTCCTTGACACGGCAAGAGGCTTCCAGAGCTCCTGCTGGGCTTCATGTGAATTCACAAAATGAGTATTATTAGGTAGGTACAAGAATCATAGAATCACTGTGGTTGAAAAGGACCTCTAGGATCAAGTCCAACATCTCCTTAACCACTAGGTCATAGCCTCAGGTGCCACATCTATATTGTTTTTGAACCCCTCCAGGGATGGTGACTCCACCACCTCCCTGGGCAGCCCATTCCAGTGCCTGACCACTCTCCCAGTGAAGAAATTCTTCCTAATATCCAGTTGAAACCCTTGGCACAACTTGAGGCCATTTCTTCAAGAAATGCTCTCATGGACAGCTAGGAAGTAACCTGCTCACTGAGAAACCCTGCTAGTTAGACAGATTATTAAATCCTCAGCTTAAAAACAAAAAATCTATCACTCCTACTGATATCCCAAACTTTAAATTCTGGTTTCAACAGTACTTGATGGTGACAGGCTCAATAGGCTGTGCAGTATTACAATAAATTTATGAACTTATAGTCATAAATTTACACTTCCCACAACATGTGCAACATCAGCCTAACATGGAAATCGCCTGGAAAAAGTCTATGGCTGTGGTACACAAAGGAGCAGATGGGGATTTAAGCTGTATGAATCTAAGAAAAGAAAAAACGGGTGTTCTCAAAGTTATGGTACTCACCTCCACATCTGAAATATGCAGTTTAAATAATCAGGATGAGAGGTTGGGGTTTGTGGGGTGGGGGAAGTGGTTGCCATTTTTTAAACTAAATTTCAGTTTCTACACTTGTGTGCCTTTAAAATCAATCTTTTAAGTTGCATCAGCAAAAGTTTTTCACAGTAGTTATATGGCACACACCATCAAACATAGACCCTTATATAGTGTCACATGCTTAAATGTCTAGATGTAAACAAAACTACAATACTACTGAAAGAAATTCTATTACTGAATAAAAGACTTTCTTATCTAACATAAGACTGTATTATGAAGCCACAATTTTATTATTTAGTTTTATTGTTTTAAATTAAATAGAACAAAGTGGCTATTTCATCTTGCTGATTTAATAAGTTAATAAAGTCGGCTGGCAAACATATATTTGATGTACTGTAGAATACAACAGCTTCTCATGTTGAGGAAAGTATTAAAGAAAATAAAAAGTCTGCCTTGGATCTCTGAGATGTTGCATCCAGCACTGTACTTGATGAAGCCAATATTTACCAACAATAAAGATTTAATTCCTTCCCTGACACAGCCTTCTCTCTCAGTTTACTTGTGTTTTAACTATATTATGGTAAATTCTTTCCATCCTTACAAATACCTTCTTCCTTACACCACTTTCAGTTGTGGCAGTGATTTTTTCCAAGCATTCCATTCAATCAATAGTGGCAAAATACTGTGAGAGGAGATGAAGTCCAGCATTCCTTGAGGGATGAGAAAGGAACAATCACTATTGCCAGATGGCAAAGGGATCAAAACATCAGTTCCATTCTCTGCTGACTTCATAGTCAAACTGTGTGTTGGTCTGTTTTCATCCTATTAGCTAATGAACTTCAGAGGGATATTGTCATGCAGGTCACCATTAGCAGGGGTGTCTACTGTGATCTCACAACCATGAGGAGGAGCCACTGTGTTAAGTACAAGCTTCTTTTTGAAGATTATTTATCTGAGACTGCACTGCAAAAGTCAGCAGGTGGTTCTATTTTTCTTCCCTTACAATAGTACAAAGCAGGCTTATAACTGAGATAATTAAAATAATTAAACTTATCAGATGTATCTATGAATCTTATTTTTGCAATATATTGATGAGGTATTTATTTGCATATTCTGAATTTGGTTTGGGGATTTTCCTTTGCAGTTTGGGAGGCTTTTTTTGTTTTCTTTGTTTCTCCCATCAAAACATGCAGTAATTTTGAATGTCTATCAGATTATTAACATAACATAAAAAGCAGGAAAAAAAAAAAAAATTGGGATTCTGTTATATGTCACTGGCTGATCGAATTCCTATCAGTACAGGCATGATAAAGTTTTAATATAGAATGGTAGTTTTAATATACCTAAGCTATGTTTTGGTATCTTCACAATTTAAACAGTTTCAAACACATTGCTCCACATCAACAGGGAGGAGGGAGCTGAACTTTGCTGAGGTTTATAGTTGAAACTAGTAAAAACATCTAGAATGACATATCTAATTCAAAAAAAAAAAATATAAAATTAAAGATGGTCTGTGATAAAGATTGCTCAAAAATTGGGAGGCCACCTCTCCACAGACTACATCAGTTGACGTATCGGAAATAGGAAACCTTGAAAATAAATCTTGACCTGCCTCTGTCCCAGCTGGTGTTTGTGGAAGCACTGGGCATCTTTGCATCTTCATTCTGCATGGTACTTAGTAGGTGATGAAAATTAATGAGAGCTACACAATAGTAAGAGAGAAATGCAAAACCAGATAGAAGTCAAAAAAATAGAAACAGCCATTCTCATATAGCCACATGAGGAAATTAAAACTTGACTGGAAAGCATCAAAAGTCAATTAGAGAGGAGATAATCAGAAAGAAGTTGAAACAAAGGCTTTCATTTCCTGTGACATTGATTTTAAAATCTTTAAGGGACGAACAAAGTTTTAATGAATGTTATTTAAAATTAATTAATATATCACAACCAGGCATGTCAGAGAAAGATGAACATAACAGGCTTAGAAGTGTTTTCTTCACTCCCTGCAGAGAAGCACTTGATAGGAAAGAAGCCAGAGCTAGAGGAAATCATAAATACTTGTGCAAGATACTTAATAAAACAAGACTATAGACCCCAAAGTTTAGGTGAGATGACAACACAAACATTTGCCCTTATAATGCAATGACAGTAATAAAATGTCATCTGCTCTGTAATCTTCCCAGGAAGAAATGCAATTTGGTTAAGACAATTTTATGCACATATGATAATTAATTTCTGTAATTTTAATGGCTTCAAAGAGAGACCAAAATTAAGACTTTTGCTATGTACTACTCAGCCTATTAAGGAGAAAAAAGTGATTTTGTTTTTAAAGCAATAGTACTGGACTCTTGAATGAAATCAAACCCCCAAAGCATCCTGAAATGAAAGAAAGGAGAGGATGAGCAGATATTGTCAGGAAGTTCCCTTTGAAAATCACGTATCTGCTGTACAGTTGCCACCAGACACCAAAGCAATAAACACACTGGTAGGACTGGGATTAGCCCTGGAGCTTTATGGGAAATTTGCCACAAGCCACAGGAGATCTCAGAGTTCAGCCTCCATGAAAAGGACAAATGAACTGGGAGGGGGCAAGAAGTGGAACTATTCCAGAAAGCCAGGAATGGTTATTTAAATATTAAAAACCAGGAAAACATCTCCTATAAAAAAATAAACACACACCATAAATTCAACAACCTTACAAGTTGAAATCATGACTTCTGGAATAAGACTATAAGACATAGAATGGAGTCTTTGCACAGGTTCCCACAGGCAAGGGCTCAGGCCCACCATTTGGGAAGGCAGAGACTCGAGTGTATCTTGATTTTTTCTTTTGAATTTTTTTTAACTCCTACCTTTTTTTTTTTTCCTTTTCCAGCATGGTTGCATGATTTGGTTCCACATAAGTAATTATGGAAATAGGCTGAAGAAATGGCATCTGAGATTTCAGAATTAACTGAATATATGCACAAAACCTTCCACTTCTCAGAGCAGACAGCACAGGAGGCTCCCTGTGGAGTACCTATGAGGCATGAAGAGGCTAAATCAGAAACGTGTTTGTAGGAGCTCCTGTAGCCTCTTCCTGTGCCAGAGGAAAAATCCACAGCTGTGCAAAGGACCAGCATAGGACCCACAGCACCTTTAATTTCCACCTGAACCCTTAAATGCAGTGCTTGTGGGGCTCCTCCAGGGACAGCAGCCTGGAGGCTTGCCTCCCACCCCTCCTCGACTAGCACACAACCCACAGTTACTAAAACCAGACTCATTTTTCCCCTTCCTTCTCTCCTTTAGTTCAGATCATCTTTTGTTTCTAGAAAACTACAGAATAAGCAGACAGTACAGATTGACTCATCCAACACGGAGCCAGTAGATGTAATCAAGAGCAATGGTCTCTGTACGTGGGTACACACAAAATTATCCACAGCCTGTTCTCCCAAAGAGAAAGCTGTAGTGTGGAGCCTCCAGCACACTACAGGTACCTATTAACTTGTCAATATTTGTGACCATGTAGGGTGCATTACACCACATCTCACATTCCCCAGAGGTTTAACTACTCCCATAGCAATTCCCTAATTCCAAATATTATGGCATTAAGCAGCTACTCTTCCATAGCAATTCCAGTTCAGAGCCAGAACCAAATATTTTAAGTGTGCTCAGTATTAGTGGACCCACAACTGTCAAGAACCACGTTGTGTAGTTCTACTCTGCTTCTGGTATTTGAATATACTAAGGCCTTAATGAGTGTGAAAGCACTAAAGCTTCTCATTAGGTCTCACAGTAAATCATACTGAAAGATGGTATCCATTCTTTGTTCTTCTTGAAAAACTGTAATAATCTTATAATTAGAAACACTGAAGTTTCACAAAGAAATTAAAATCCAGTGTCATACTACTCATTAAAACAAAACAAAGCCAGAATAAAGAGGTAAGAAATAAAATGATAGTTTCAAAAAAAAGAAAAATTGTTAGAGTGCAATAACAGAGTAAATTGAACCAGTCTCCTCCATTATTACATTAACATCTCAAATCATTACCAGTTGTGTCAGATTTTCTATTTGAAAAGGTAACTGTTGAGGAGGCAGTTCCAGGCTGTGCTTGATGCTATGGATGTGAGGATCTAACTGCACTAAATAAACCACAGCATAAGAAGTAATGAGCTGGACTGATTTTGGGTGCACTTGATATGGTCATTCTATCTAAGTCATTGAACCAGTTTCATTAAAGCAGCTTCCCAACACTTCTTTTTGGAGAGCACACCTTGAGCCAAGTCCATCCCTAGACTATAAAACCAGGAATTGGGGCCTTTGGAATTTATAGTTTTTAATATGTAAAAACAGTTTTGGTGCTTCTCTGTGTCTCTCAAATTACAACTCTTTTGCAAAGAATTTGAATTTAATCAGCAACTCTCTCATTTTTAAAGGCACTTTCTAATTATTTTTGGGCCACATGGGTTATTTTTCACTCCCCAAGTCCTGTAACTACTTCTAGATTAGAATGTGTGTGGGCAAGTATCCACATGCAAACAAACCTAAGTTGTCACTCATTGAATCAAATTCAGGAAACAAAACCACAAGTGGTTCAGAAAGGAGAGCAAATATTTTACTGCATAGTTTGCTGTAAACACGCAGGAAAAAAATTGTTGCCATCTTTTAGATATTTGCAGAACTTGACTTAAAGACCTTATTACCATTTTATAGGAAAGCTAATTTTACTGATAAAGTACTGAACAGGTGTTTAACTAAAATCAGATACTGCACAACAACAAGGGAAAAAATAAAAAGAGCCCAAATTGAGGAACAAGACAGAAAGAAAATCACAGTGACTAATGGGAGCACATTTGAGTAAAGACATAGATTATAATCATAGCTATTAGGTTATGTGAGTTTATTCTAGCGTAAGATTGAGATAAAGCCACTGAAAAATTTTAGTCCTGTTCAATGTCTTGAAGGTTTTAATTTTTTCAAGAGACTAATTGCTAGATGGCAGAATTTTTTTTGTATGTTAATCTCAAGCTGACACTTATCAAAATAAAGTCACTTGCCTAAATGGCAGGAGAACATTACTCTCAAGTGTAGCAAAAAAGCACAGACAACTTTCAAATGAAATGCCAAAGAAATGCTAAATTGAAGAAACTAAAACATTTCAGGAAGAAAACACACAAACATCTACCCTTCCCTCTAACATTTGACTGGTATTTTTAACACTTCTACATCCAAGTGAAACTAGGTAATTTTTTAACTACTTAATTTGAACACATTCCAAAGAAGCAGGTCAAAGGCACCCCCTTTTTTGCCTTGCTGTGGAGGTACAGAACTACTTCCCCAACCTGCAGAGTGCATCCAACACACCACGGATGCACCAGAGTCATCACACCTGCAGCAGAGAGATGCTCTGCAGAGGGACAACTCCAGGATCTGCCAACGACCCTGGAAGCTGCATTGGAGCCAAGCAGCAGGACGTGGCCTCTCCACACGCTGTGATCCATCGGGCTCACTCAAAGCCATGAAGCTCATTCAGCCTGAACAAGGACACCAACCTGCTAACTATTGTCTCACAGTTAGACCATATATTTTGAAGGATTAGAGCTGTATAATTTGAGTGGATCAGGTCACAGAACAACTCAGGTTGGAAGGGACTGAAGCTGAAGACTGGTTGAAAGCCAGATTTTTAATTAGTATTTGAGGTGTTCAACCATCTATTCACCCTCTTACTAGCAAGAGGTGGGAGTTCTCCAGCAAAGGTCAGCTGCCTCTGTACTTGCAGGAGCACCATGGTCTTAGCTGCAGCCATAGCACTCTCCACTGCTGCACTTCCTCAAGAGGGATTAAGAGAGTCATGATACAGTCTGTCTGCATTACCCACAAACACATTTTTAGCAAGGTAGCTAAATTTGGGTTTTTTTCACTAAGGGAGATAGAACTGCTTGCTCAAAATGTTTGTCTGTTCACACCCACCAAGTGAACCCACCAGTTAGGGTGTTACAAACTACTGAAAGCTTCAATTTAATACCTAAAATAGTCCGCACAGTTCCAGCAGAATTCAGAACAGGTTGAACCTGAAGCTTCTCCACTGCTCACGCAGACTGAAAATGCTGAAAACCCACTGTCAGTACAGAGCACTGCAACCAAATATTGCTGCAGGCTTTGGGTTTGGGGGGTTGTTTTCCTTTGTGTTTTATTTTGTGGGTTTGGTTTTGGTTTTGGTTTGGTTGTTTTGTTTGTTTGGTTTGGGTTTTGGTGGATTTTTTGCTTTTTTTTTTTTTTGTTTGTTTGTTTGATTGGTTGGGTTTTTTTTCAATATTGACAATTCATTTACCAATAATAGTTAGCTATTGTTAAACACTTAATTCTCAAATACGCTCGTTTTCCCAGGGAAATTTTTGTTCCCATAAATATTATTGCTACATGTATAAATGTGAGATAGGTTCTGCAGCAAGCAGCTGCTCTTCTGTCAGGTGATCTGCCTTCCAAGGTAAAACTGGTCAGGGTATTACACTTCCCAAGTACATAAAAGACGAGGAAATCTATCTGCAAGACCAAATGGCCTTCAATATATGTACAGTATCTCCAAAAGATGAAATTGAGAAAATCTGAGCTTATTAGATACTCGTCAATAAGAGGGAAATGCACCTGATACAGCTGACAGCAAGGAAAAAAGATGACTTTAATATTGCTCACCACCTAGAAGCAATCCAGTTAGGCAGGGAACAGAAATACTGGTATAAGCAGCAACACTACACACTAAGTCAGCCTCCAACTAACTTCCAGTTGTCCTATAGAGTACAGTTGCTTTTCATACTTTGGGCACATCATTATGATGTGATACATGCAAGCTACCTCTATAACGTGTGTAAAGATGGTGTTTGTGCCTATATAAAGAAATTGTACCTAATTTTGCACAGACATTTGTTAGAATAAGCAATTCAAAACCTTTTATAGGAAACTGGATTTTATAAGGCCATTATTATTGTAGAGACCTTTCATAGTTGCTCTTCACAATCATTTTATCTTCTATGTCATCCACTCTTGTCTTTATAAAGTCTCAAACCACACTTCTCCCAGTAATTTAGTGTTTCACCTCCTCCTTCCATAACTGCTCATCCAGCCCCTTATTAGTTTCTCCTTCCCAGTACCTTTGTTGTGCTTTCCAACAAATCCTGTACTGTTCCATTTTTTTAGCAGGGGAAAGAAGAAGAAAAAAAAAAAGCCACCCCATTCTTGAGCACTAATTTGTTTATCAGCAAAATTCGCAGAGAAATTTTGAGGAGTGAAATAAAAAGACTTAGAAGCAGGAGGATTCCTGGTTTTCATTTCAATAATTTCAGCTGATATATGTTTATAAACTATTGGTGATAACCTAGCAGATTATGAATCAGGCATATTACTTATTAAAAAAAAATTTAATATTTGAGTCTTTCACTGTCACAAACATGTATCAGTAAAAGTGGGGATACACAGCCAGATGTTGCTGAGTTATTCAGCACACTGCTCCAGTATTTACTTGAGGTAAAGACAATTCAACAACCCAGAAAATGACTTAGAGAGGGGGGGAAAAAAAAAAAAAAAATATATTGCATTCCACCCCTTTAATTTTAATTTTTAAAGGTATTTCAAGCTTAAACAACTTGAATTATTACCTTTCAGCTCTCAGCAATGACACTACTTTGTTTTGTTGTTGTTTTTTCTATTGCTACGAATATTTTACTGTAGAGCAACGTGAGTCTTTCTGAATGAGTTACATACTGATGGAATTTAGAGGTGATGCTTAAAAAAGGAAAAAATGATGAAAAGTATTCCATTAAACTTCATTACATTTTTTTGCCTTTCATTTAAGTGAATTGCATTTCTTTTTCTCTGTCAAATCTACATTTGGAATTGTACAGTGAATGCTCTCTTAATTATGATCTTGCTCAAACTCAATTGAATTTCTCTCTGTCTCTATTTCTTTCTTTTTCTCCTGCTGCTGCTAATTAAGATAAATACATCAGAAGTGTTGCTGCTGAAGGGAAAGCTGTAGCGAGTGTCATTGGTCCCTGTGATATTTCCCATTTTGCCATGAGCTGTCATCAATGATTTAGGACCAAGTGCCAAGGATTATATTAATCTTGATGAAATTAGTAAATGCTCTGTGATGTTGACACCCCTCAGTGCTAAATGACATTCCCCTGGCTGGACCATTACCACTAAGAAAAAAAAAAAAACCCTCTTTTTTTCCCACCGGGAATAGCAAATGAGGGCATTAGGTGAAGATTATTTTTCCCCAGAAAGGATGAAGGACAAATTCAAGTGTTACTTGCTGTGAACGTTTAGCCTTTAATTCAGCATCATTGGTGAAAGTCTGTGACAGACTCTTGGTGGATATGAAAAAGCTCATCTGAGGCCAAAGGATGAAGGAGGAAAAGAATCTTATTCTGTTTCTGCTTGATAAAAGACCACTGTTATGTAAGAAAATATTATGCAGGATAGATTATCTTTATAGCCAATGTACAATAGAAAGAAATACAAATAGATTATTTTCTTCAGAAGCACATTGCATAACTCTACCTGCAAACAGACATATGTGCATCTTCCTGGATGCAAGATCTCCCTAACACTTCCCTAGCCTGACTCTGTACAGCAGCCCCAGGCAAAAACCACCTCCAGAGAAGCCCAGTGAGTCTGGTAGTGACCGCTGGTGTCTCATCACTTCCTTTCTTTGTTCACCATCCCCCTGTTCAGTCTGACTCAAGGCACTCATAGGGGTAGGAAGCTGCTTCTAATACTCCATGTATAACCTCACCCAGCCCAGGAGATACAGCAAATAAGCCAGAGTTTTGTTGTGCTTCGGTTAAAAGCTTCATTAGGTAGCTATTAAAATCTGTTTTCTTTACAGCAAGAGGTCAACTTGTGCAATTTGTTCATCTGGGTGATCATCTACACTCACTTATATGCTCATCTACATACCTCTAGTGGATATTTCTACTCCTAACATGGGCTTATTTGTGACCTTACACATGACCAGTGCCACTATACACAGAACCAATGACACTGATGCTTGCACAAGGTACTAAATAACATATTATACACTTCCAAAATTGACCCCAAGCCTTTTACTGTGGTTCATATATGACCTGACAGCTGAATTAAGTTCCAGTGAGCTCAGCTCCCACCAGATCTTTATTCTCACTGACTAAGTATGCTCATGTTGTAGGAGGACTGGTACTCACGCTCTGTCCTTAGAAGAACCTCCTCACTTCTCCAGAGCTTCAGCTGGTTGCCTGCAAGCATGGCCATTTGCAGAATCAGGGTTTGCAACTGCTGCTGATGCATCTTCATACTGATGTGACCCTCAGTAAATTCTACAGTTTATGGATTTGCTGCCACTGCAATTTAAAAGAAGACAGTTCTCAGCAAGGTTGAATTAACATGTGTCAGCACAGGTTTACACGAGGATAGCTGATAAATTCCTGGCATGAAAGGAAGAGAAAGTTACTGTTAAATGAAAGTCTGGAAGATGTAAGGAAAATGCAGAATCAAGGGAGAGGTGCAGGCACCTCTTCAGAAGGAACACAGCACCTAGTCTCAGTTTTACATCTCTGATTTTCACCAATCTGATATCAGGAAGGAGTCTGCTAGTTATTATCCTGCCAGTACAGCCCTCCACAACAGGCAAAAAAGCTGTTCCTACAGTTACAGGTACTTAACTGTCCTCTGTACAAATTGTTCTCCTCTTCACATCTTCAGGAAACAATCTTGAGTTATTCTGTATTTCAATATCAAATAGCTTTTCTAAAAAAGTTTACACATAGCTGTAGCAACACTTAACCTATCACAAAAATTCAAACCACTGTAGTACTTGTAATAATGCTGCATTTATTAGGAGCCTGAATAAACCTATCCTAAAATTTTTTTGTTAGGCTTTAAACATACAGATTATTTTATGTATGTTTATATGTAAAGGCTACAGAATGTGACCATGAAACCTAAGTTAGAGCAGATCCATCATGTTTAGTAACAAGTACCAGTCACGATGCCATACTCACTTAAGTTGTCGAGTAGGACTACATGTGGTATATGAAATTGTTTGACAAGTAAAAAGACCAACGACCTATCCTATGAAGTTTATGTACTCTATTGAATAGCTGTTCCTTAGTTTGATTTTCACTTATATCATAGTTAATGTGAAATAAAATATCTCTCACCCTGTTTAAGGCTTTCTGCTATGACTGATTGAGGATACCACATTTGGTTCCCGAGTACATTAAAGCCAGTGATGATAATTCTTTCCAGCAATACTGCCTTAACTCAAAAGCATTGATTTTTTTCAAAGCTTTGCATTAGCATAGAAGAGAAATCTGTTCAAAAAACTCCAAGCATTCAGGGACGCTCAGATACAGATGCAAATAAGCACATCAGTATTTAAATTTAAAGTAAACTTACGGATGACTTAATACATATGCAGAAGTGTTTAAAAATATAATTATCTTATTGTCACACTGCTTATTTTCAGTGGAAAAATGTGTGCATGCAGCTTTTATAATTCCTGGTCAACTACAAAAGAATGGGTCATGTAAGATTTAGATTTTGGGAGCTAGGTGCTATTGAAATAAAATTTATACCTGGGAAAAGAAAAATATTCTCCATAGAAAACAAATAATTCTCAAAAACACCTCATAAGTAAGGGGCTGGGATATAGGAGCTGGCTGTTCACACAGAATCTTTCCACCAAATCCCATAGATTGCTGCTCCATGGGATCTCCATCCATCAAATAAGACCATGCCCCACTACAAACAGATTTAGCCAGATAAATTGTCTCCAGTATTATGGTGACACATTTCAAGGATGTAACCCATGACCAGGACTTTTTATGTTGTCTTACTCTTCTGTAGAGCCACATACAGTCTCCTAGGATTTCTCAGCAGAGAACTTCAGGAAGTGCAGCTTTAATCCTCAAACGTTTTGGAAAAAAAAAAACTTGTATACATTTGTCTTCTGTTCACACTATTGAGGTTACTCATATACCTCAATCCCAGACTAGTCCTGATCCAGTGGACAGAATATAAGAAGCAGTTCGGGACAAGTCACCTTTTGCCAAGCTTAATGCCAGCACATCAACAGGCTTCTGGAGAAAATGCTCACATCAGTTTGGCAAATGTTTGCAGCCCTGCATTATCTGAGCTGTGAAAGCAGTTAAATACTATCAGATACAACCTTTATGCAGAGATGAGCAAGAATAAGTGTCAGAGGTTCTTCTAAAGAATTATCAAAAAATGTATTTAAGTAGAAGGATTTCTTCCTTGTTCTTGCATAGGAATTAGAGGTGCATATAAGCTGCTCATCAGGAAACTGTTTCAGTTACCCAGAAAAAACAAGCTCTGCAATACATTGTCCATTTTTATGGAAAGGAAAATGGATTCTGAAGCAGGATGAGGAAATAGAAAAAGAAAACTTTGTCAATATGTGGTTTTCCTAATGTCTGCAAATGAGATTGTGTCAAACGGTTACTAGAGATGATTTTAAAGACATTGAAAATGTGATCAAGTCTTGCTATCAACCTAACAATAACTAAATGCTTTTTAAAATTATGCTATTTATTCTTAACTATGATTTTTGTTGTCAGTCCAGTTCTGAACAAGACATTCCATCGATCATTCTATCAAACAAACTCTAAATGAATCTGAAGACAGTACTGAGATAAAAGGGTTTCATGTTTCATTTATAACATTAATATTTATACTAAAGCTCTTCTTGTGCCCATGGAAAGTAATTAAAGCAACTAAAAGCTATTAGAAAGTTCACTTTCTGAGAGAAAGTTTGTCAACTTCTATTATCTATCTGTGCAAGACTGCAGCTGCCATAGAGCAACTCAGCTCACGCTGCCACACGAGGTACAAAAGCTTAAAAGATCCAGTCATGTCAGAGGCTGCACATCCACCTGCAAGCACACGGGTGGCAGCAGGACAGCTCCCACAGAGGCAGGTATGGGCATCATCCTCAGCCACTGATTAGACCACACTCAACTGGGGAGCAGCTAATGCTTTTGCTTTCTCAACATCAGTCACTTCTAATTCTCATTATTCCAGGCAGCAGCAGCTTGGTGAGCCAGTTCATTCTCCTCTTAGTCCACAGCATGTTCTGCTGCCTGGCGAGTAGCACACAATTCACCCAGCGAGATCAATACTATTGATTGCTTACTTAGGGGGTGCACCACCAGTCACTCCCAATGAGGCCCAATCCACCTCACTGCAACAGCACCAAGCCCAGCGCAGTCACAACAAAGCAAGTATGATTTGGATGCCTTGGGGCACCATTGAGTAGATTTAAATTCTTCTGGCCAGCAGCAAACCTAAAACATGCTGTAGCACAGGCACTCCCATTAAAGCAACAAATAAGATAATCCTAATGATGCTGAAACACTGATGAGTTGGTCATTACTACCAAGGGCAAACTGCTTCTTACAGATAAAAAATGGAGAAACTACCTTACACGTCTGCCTAGACAGGAACCATTTAGAGCAGTAGTATGGAAAATCTTTCACTTAGGTTTTAGATCAACAACAAGAACCCAGAAGTGTTTAAAAAGTTCTCAACCAAACTCCACACCTAAATTTTGCAAAGCTGACTGTCCTTGAATGTAGAAATCTGGACCGATCTACTGCAAGAAGAAACATTAAGAGTTAAGAAAAAAGAATCAGTTTGAAACTAGAAGCACTACTCAGCTACAGCCTTCAATGTCAGAGCTATGCTTTAATGTATTTTAGATACCAATTATCACAATTAGGAGAGGGGGAAATTTACTAAGATTCTTAACTCCATATTCATTCATAAAAAA
Organism: Merops nubicus; assembly: GCF_000691845.1. Lineage (NCBI taxonomy): Eukaryota > Metazoa > Chordata > Aves > Coraciiformes > Meropidae > Merops > Merops nubicus. Next base: position 25,921 of record NW_008620834.1, on the reverse strand, counting down.
AAAAATCTGTTGCTGATGAATTTTGTTCTGTGTTTGATGCTGCAGTGATGAGGCAGAGTGAAAAAAAAAAAACTAAATAAGTAGAATAAATAGAAGGAAAATTGTCTTCAAGACCATAGAAAGAACCATCAAGTGACATTTGTGATTGTCACAACATATTTGTGGTTTCAATGCCAGTTTTCTTCTGGTGTTTGAGTGCTCTTTTCCCTTTATAAACATCATCTCTCAGAATTGCCCAACTCAAGTTCACAACAGAGCAGTATCAATTAATAAAGCTTTGGTTTAACACTGGCTTTGCTCTGTAAGAACTAGATGAGCCCCACAGACCTGAAACTAGGCACAAGCTCCACAGACCTGAAATGAGCTGAAAAGTTCAAGAAACATCCCATGAAATGACAGAACTGAGTTTTACAAGGCAGTTTTAAAAGTTGCTTCAAACAACATGAACTTTTTCTTTTCCATCTATTTTGATAAGAGACATACTGGTGAAACATCTCCCTACAACTTGGGGGACTGAACTGTCATCATTTTGGGATCCCAAATGACTTCGTTAATAATTGCAGTCTACAAAAACCTTCTATGCCAGCAAGGCAATGGCAAAATTATCAGCCAAAGTAGCATGAACTAATAATGGTGATAGTCCAACCAAAGGGTTGCACTCTGAAGTTTTTTGTTGTGCCAAAAACATATTTTGTATCTGTCTTCATGGACTGAAAGCAAGAAAATGGACATAATGCATAGGTTTATTAGCTTAATTTGAATGGCAGTAATCAAACATCAGACAGGAAAGAAAAATAAGCCTTATAACGTACTGTTAGGTGTTTTAAAACTAGTGGTAGGTGTATACTTACAATGGTGAGGTCAGGTGCAAACCTTACCAAGCTGCACAGAACCAAACAGCCTGCAGCAACCCCCAGGATTTGTTCTTTAGAGAGATTCACAAAGCCCCTAGGTGCCTTTCCCTCCAAGGCACAGGGGACAGGTAAAATACAGAATTTGAGTTCAAAGCATAGACAGAGAGACAAAAGAACTCTGAAGAGGAAAGAAATCACCTTTCATCTGGGATTTGGGTCTGACTCTGGACATCAGGCTTTGTCAGCTTACCCTGCTGGGCTCAGAAAGCACTTTGTTTGTGCTAATGAATAAGTAGAGACACTGCCATGTTATTTGCTCTATCAGTGATTCTCTAGAGTTGAATATATTACCCAGTATGTGCCCTTCAGAGAAAAATCTTTCTGCAGCACGTGGGAATTGTTATAAACAGCACAACTGAAGCAAAATGCAAGTTAACACACTTCATAATTTTTCTAGGATGTAATGACCACTTGAGAAGGACAAGACTTTGAGTTTTTTATGTCTAGCGAAAAGGGACTCCTGCAAAATCTGATCAGGAGCAGCACCACGGACAAAGAAAAAGAGGAAACCCATTAACTCTACAAACAGAAAAAAATGGCAGAGCTTACAGACAAAATTTAATGGGCAACCCAGACATGAAGAACGTATCAAGTAACTAAAGTAGAAAGAGCAATAGCTACGTGGCCAGTCGTGACAATGCTTCTGGGCTTTGCTGTAATAACAAAAGACCCCTACTCAATGGTTGTACCTCTGTTAACTGCAAGACAGCAACTCCTGCAGATCTGCAGAACTTGAACTAGTTGAATTTACTGCTTACCCATTGCATTGGTGAAGCACTAGAGAGCAACCTGGATCGACTTGTAAAGTCATCTCTATGCAAGTCATACCCAAAGAACAATGAAAGCTGCTTCTGCTCTGGCTCTGAGAACAGCTTTATCTCACTTCAGTTCTTTATGATTTCTTTTTTTTCTTTTCCAATATTTTACACAATTTAACAAAGCCTGTCGGTGCTTTTATTTATCCCCTGTGATGCAGTGAGCAATCACAATTATGAGCTCTATCATGACCACAAATATTACACTTCAGTCAGGTTTCTGGTGTGAATAATTTTACTTCCACGTTAACATTTTTCTCCTGTGAAAATGGCAAATGTTTGCTTTAAGGTCTTTGTATTTTTTGCTAACAAACCCACATGCTGTAACAAGTATGATTTTTTAAATTTCTTTCTTTAAATAAAGTTAATGAAATTTAATCTCTTTCACTTACCATAAAGAAAAAAAATAGTATCAGAAAACACTACTAAGCAATAATACTGAACATGCAATGAAGTTTATTTTTCAAACAAAATACTCAAAAATGAAGGTCTTCAGTTGTAGTCAGATAGACCAGTTATTTCACCAAAGAGCAAAATAGAATACTGAACTACTTTGATTAATAAGATTTGACTTGGTCATAAAATAATATGTTCCATGGGCAATCCAGTCATTTCAAAATATCAAACCAATATGAAAACATTGAACTGTAATTAAGAAATCATGAAAAAAAATTCTTGGTTAATCTAAAGAAAGCATAAAATGAAAGCAAGAAGTTCTAAAGTTGTTGTTTTGACTTTATACTGCTGAAATATCAACTACTTTCTGAAAATATTTTATTTTATGATACTGTTATTTGTGATCAAAAACAGTTGTTAAAGTTTTCAGCCAGCTCCAACAAAGATGTTTCCAAATATGTTCTCTGCTATTAAGTTCATTACTTTGATTTTATAAGACGACAAGACAGTAAAATTTAACACAGATAATTATTTCTATTAGAAAGCCTTTAAAACTTAAATTGACATGCCATCTTTTAGTCAGGAGAATATTTTCAGTGTATTCTTTTGAATACCATCCACTTTGCTATTCAGTTTCACGTAACTATCAACCAATTAACGTATCACTACTATTATTCTGAAATTTTCATTAATTCTAACAGACCTCTGATGGAATGTTCATTTACTTTGCAGATTACCATTAAAAAGCCATTAAATTTACCATAAAAAAGACTAGTAGAAACTAAGTCTTATATTGAGCATGCCATTAAAGTTCAACTAAATGTCACTAATTACCTTATTTTAGCAACAGTAATTACTATTTGTTACCAATGTGAAGGAGTTCATAAAATTATTGAATTCTACTATTTTTAGAGAAATTGCAACACAACCATCAAGACATGACACACGGCCAGTGGGCCCCGTATGATATTTGGGCACTAGCAGAATTACCTATCTTGGTGATCTTCTCGTTCCCATAAATCTTGCCATTATCTAGTTCTCCCTTGTGGAATTTGAGCTTCAATCTGTGCTCTCCTTCCAGTCTTGAAATTGTCTGTTTACAAGACTTGAATGATTCAAAGAACCACCAAATCATCTCCTACACTATCTCCTCAGATGGAGAACAAATGTGACCTAAGTATGCAATTATTAGTTAATTAACAGATATTTGTACTTCAGGTACACTCAGGTCAGGAAAAGCCAGTTAATACTAGGGACAGAAATTCTCAAAGATAAGCAGCTGAAACATATGCATTGCTCTTCTAGATAAACCCAGAGACAGTTTGAGACACATTGATTTGCTCCTCTCACCCTCGCCTGTTTAAATGGGATACAAACACAGCCTGCTTCACTGCAAAATGACAGCAGAAGAGAGGCACCTGGGCCATCATCCAGCTGCTTCCAGAACACCTTTTTTTCCCCAGAAACCTTTTAGAGGTACACGAGACTCAGAAGATTAATGTTGCTTTCCAAGGAATAGTTCTTTCTGAACAGATGTGTTGCCCATACCTCGGCACAGAGGACAGACTGCTCAATGGGAAAATATAACTGTGAATATATCTCATAACACTTCCAAGGAAAAGTTCTTCTTCCCTTTCAAACATTAGACACTTAAAGAAATTCAACTTCCTTTTAGAGAAGTTGAGAAACATCTGAAAAAATAAAAATCTGTGGAACATATAAAAAAAAAATCAAAACATTTGTTTAGATGTCTGTGCTTCTGAGATCTGGCATGAGGCTTGATTTTTTCCCCTTTGGTCTTAAATTTTTAAATAATAACAAGAAGACAGAAAAATACCTGGGAAAAGGACAGTTCTGTCCTTTTCCATTTTGTGCATCTCTGCTCCATGAAGCATTTAGCATTCATTCTAATCACAATTAAAACAGAATAGGAATGCACATTTTTATTCCAGCTCTTATAGGACAGAATAACTTGAGAAAAATCCTTTTAGGAATACTGTCTGGAAAAGGGAAAAAAAAAAAGCTCAAGATTTTAAAACCTTGAAGGAGGTTTTAAATCAAAACCATTTTTTTAAAAAAACTCAGTTTAAAACAAAAAAAGTTCTATTTGCAGAATTCTTTGTAAAAACACAAGCATATTGTTACAACTGGAGCTTATGGTACGGTGTGATTTTCCCTTGGAGACACAGATTGTCATTGCTCTAGGAAAAGAACAAAGGGTCTAATTTTCAGAAGAAGTGAACACACAATTTCTGCTGAAGTCAAGCATAGCTGAGGGCACTCCAGTTCTCTTAAAACAAAATGTATCCTTCTCAGCCATTGTTCATAATGTTTTGCCTATTTATGCATAAACAAAAAAAAAGCTATTCTCATAGGATGGACTAGGGTTTGTGTTTTTTTTTACTATAAAAGAGAATGTTCAGGTTTTTAATTATTTTATGTGACGAACAGGCACTTTGCCAAATTCCAAAGAGAAGTCAAAATTCCCTCGAGTATAGTTACCTGAAAGAAAAAAAAAAAAACACACAACTTTTTTTTTTTTTTTTTTTTAAAAGAACTCACCTTCATTCTAACTCTTCAGTCAAAAATAGGAAATTGTAACACTCTTCAAATCCTGTGTTCTTCTTAAGTATCCAGGCAGCATCAGGTATTGTTTTAGTAATGACATCAGTAATTCCAAGGAGGAGGAGAAATGTAGTGAGAGCACTACATTTTCATGCTTGTTAAACTTCAGTTAGTAATGCATGTTCCTGCAAGCTTGCATAAAACAGAAGACTTGGATGTCAGCTAAAAGAAGCCAGACAGAATCATTAAAACCAGACAATATTGAGCTGGATCAGTAATTATTTCCTGAAAACTCACCCAACATATTATCTGAGCAATTGAAAAAATAATAATCACCTGGAATATTTTAAAATAATTGGTAAACATTATTTGTATTCATGTTCAGCTGCTTGGAAGTATGAAGAACACGTGCCTTATTTTTCTAGGGGCATGTACCATGATCTATTTGGGACAGGGGAAATATTGCCTCTCACCCCCCTTTGAACAGGGCTGTTCAAGGTGGGACAAAAGAGAGGGCACCAAAATTAGAGAGAAATATAAGGATAGAGAAGACTGGGCTACTGAGAGGAGGAAGAGGAATTGTCCTCCTGCCTTTCCTTGCCTTGCCCATCTCTCCCACTTGCCACCTGAGAGGAGTGCACACTCCACCCTCAAGCTAGGATGTTGAGGCAATTCTCCAAATCAGTTCTGGCATCATCCCAGGCTGGCAGCAGGGAACAATGAAGCCGGTTTAAAGATGTGTTTATTTGTTCAGTTGGCATAAATTGATTATATAAATCTAAAAGTAAATGTGTTGAGAGCACCAGGTATACAGAGGTAGTGTTCTGCTGCAAGGTCTCGCTTAGTGGAGGGTGCCTGGGGAATGGTGCTGTTGCCTCCTCAGCACCATGCTGCACAGGATTACTCACTGGTAAAAGGAAATGGGAAAACAAGGAGTGAAAACCTGTCTCCCTCACTGCCTGGCCAAGGAGACTGTACAGATTAAACAATCCCATTGCAGAATGACTGCCATTCTCTTGGAATTACAGTTTAGAAAATGCCATAAATAAAACAGCTTTTCAAAAGACAGTTGATAATATAAAATAATGACACTTTTACAGCTGTTTGTTGCTAGCACATATTGTTGTGCATGAAATTCAAATTATGGGTGGATATTAAAAAGAGCATTGGAGAGATCTGTGTAAGCAAACACAGCTTCAAGCATGCATTTTAAGACCCTTATTAAATTACCATCAAAGCTTAGAGAAAGATTGTCTCCCCCCATCACCATCTAATCATGCATCCCCTCTTAAGTGTTAAAACTGAAAACATACACAAGGCTTTCAAAGATGTGGAATTATCACATGGCCATAGTTTGTTAAAAATTTTAAGTTAAAACTTAAGTTATTTAAGTTTTAAGTTATTATTAAACACTTAAAACTGTTTCTGAAGTTGCAGTGAAAGCCTTGGAGGAAGAGGTGTCTTTCTGGCAGTGTGAATACTATTACATCATCATGCCTCTGTTTGCCATCATCATAACTGCACTTCCTTTGTTTTTAGGACCTCAAAACTTAAGCTGCCCCAAGACCTAAAAGAAAGGATGAACCAGTAAGAAAAAAAGTTTGAAAAACACTGTTTCCATAGATTTGTCTTGTTTCATTCTTACTCAAAGTAATTATCTCCAAAGTCCTCTAATATCTTCAGAGCCATTGTATTCAAAAAATAGGAGCCTAGATGTTTTATTCTGGTCAATGTTCTATTTCAAAAACTGTTTAATTTTCAACAGCTTTTGCAGAGAGTATATGATTTGATACTTTCAGACACCTACCACTCCCTATTACTAGCAGGTTCACTGCATTTTCACTTTGGATAGGCACTGGAGTGGCAAAATTTAAGTACTGAAATTTCTGATCACCTGTATTTGGATTGAAATTTCACATAACAAGCTATTCACTTTAATTCAAGGAGAACAACCATCAAGTCCAACAAATCACTACAAGCATAAATTGTAGGGTTTTATAACACATTTGTTAGATACTGTCTGAAGTATCTGGGTCAGTAAATATTAGCAATTAATATGGAGGTGGGTGTGAAATGCAAGTGGGAAATCAAAATACTGTTCAAATCAGCAAGTGCAAGTCAGTACTTGCTCTATTTCATACTATTCCTAGTGGACTGCTGAAGTTCATTGTATTTTCACTTTCTATCTTTACCCAAAGAAAAACGCAATATTAAGTCAGTTCTAAATTTTTATTTTATCCCTAGAATCCCAAAGTCTTACTGCTAGAATCTCGTGGAACTTTTTTTTTGTCTTTTTTTTCCGTCTTTGTCATTAGTGGGGCTGAGGACTTTCTGTCCACAGAATTGGAAGGTGTCATCTTCTGCTGATTGTTTGGCTTCCTTAACTATTACAATGTCACCTAGTAATCTTTCACAAGCTATCGAGTGAAAGAGGATGCTGCATAGAGAAAGATTAGGCTCCTTAGCAAAGAGTAAGGAAACTGAGCAAAAATGGTACTTGTGCAGAAGTGCTTGTAAAAGAAACCCTTAATTTTCCAGCTAGACGTTAGTGCACATGATATGTACTAATGGAAACCATCACCTATATGTGTTTCCCTCCATTACTCCATTTGCTTTCATAATAGAAGACTTTTTTTTACCATATCAACTTCAAATACCTCTTCTCTAGGGTGTCAAGTTTTCTCCCTGCATGCTAATAAACCTGGAAATCTAAGTGTAATAACTGAATTCACCCAGAAATGTGTAAAAGTAACAGCAAAGGTCAGGTCCTAATTGGGTATGTTTGAACAAGTAGTGTACATACCCTTACAGAGGCTGGAGGGAGCTCAGTGTGCCCAGAGCACAAGCCTGAGCAGCATGGATGGCTTCTCCTGTGTTATCCCTGGAATCCCTTCCCTCCAACCCACCTCCCTCCAGTTATTAGCTTGGGCTATGTCTGTGTTCAAATACCAATTTAAAGAGCAATTTACTGGAACTTTGAAAACACAGACATCAGGGTTTAAATCTGATAAAGTGAGCTCTGCATTCAGTTAAACTCTTGCTCGGGGGCATGTCTGATTTTCAATGATTAACAACTAGTGCAATGATTTCTATAGTTCAGCATTTGCCAAGAGATGTGGGAGCAAACACTCCTCACTGCACCGTGCAGAAGTGCCTTCATCCCTCTCCCTTATGCCTTGAATTATACCCTACTCAAAAGGCACAAATGCTTTCAGCAATGGTACACACAGCAGCTAATGCAAAACATCAGCAAAGACCTAATTTTATCGTGCCATACTATGTGAAGACTTGCAGAACTTAATTTCCAAAGGCGCTGAGGTGGTAATCAACTCACATCCATTTACACTGCCCAGTTATGAACATTTCTATTGTGCCTTATTGAGATAGAGGATAGTTTAGCAGACTCCAGATCACTGGTTCAGAGGTCTGTTATTTAGTATTAGTACTCAAAACCACATTTGTGTCGAACGTTTCTGTTGGATCTGAAAAGTCTGAGAGCACGGTCCTGCCGGCAAGGGCCCTGCAGGATTTAAATTGATTTTTCAAATATATGTGCCTTCTCAGCTAATTTATATTTTCTGCCTGGTTTGCTTAAGGGCTTTAATTCAGTTTCTGTGCAGTGTGCTCCAGAAGAGTACTGTTTGAGGCTATACAACTGCACCATGTTGAGGAGATGATATTGTCTCCAGTTTTCCACTCTGCTGGGAGCTGTTTTCCACTGTTAGTACCAAAAGCTCTCTCTGCTTTGCTCATGGGCTGTTTAGTACATTAAGCCCACCTGCTAGGTATGGCAGAGGAGCCAAGGAGTCACAGGGATTAATTGGATAAGCCATATGAAGTCAAAGCTTGCCCAGACAACTGCCAACTCCTGCCCTCAGACATATTTCCCCCCTCCTGCCCTGTTTTTCCCCAAAGTACTGGTTGTAAATCATGATCATTACCTCAGCTGTTTTCTTCCAGGGAGGTTTGTTAACTCTGGTTTTCTAATCTAGCTGAAAGAGCCAAGCTAATCTCCCAGTCTGGTGTGGGGTGATTCCCCCACACAGACAGGATTGTTCAGATTTTGGAGCTTCAGGTACTAGAGATTGGACAGTGTCTTCCAGTTCAGCTCTCAGGCTAGAGAGGTGCTGCCAGCTTCAGAATCCATTCCACACACACTGCACCACATCTGTCCTCCTGCTGACCTAGATGTTTGCCATAAAAACAAAAAAAGGCAAAACAAAACCCCAACCACAAGAAAACAAAACAAAACAAACCCAAACACACACACCACCACTGCCCTACCATTTTTATGTGACAATTGTGTTAATTGGCAGAGGAACTCCTGTAGGTAGATGTCTGCACTTCCATTACCAACCCAGAGAAGCACTGATGTGAAAGTAGCTGATATCTGGTGATGGAGCCAGTTGGTAGCCTCACCTCCAGAATCACTCATCTCAGCAGATCCACACTGGACTCAATGGGTTTAATGATTTGCCATTAACCTCCCAGGCAGAGGATGGCTCCAAGCCCAGCCAGCCTGCAGGAACCAAGCACTACCATGGTCTGTCCAGCTTGGTAGGTCTTCAGGATCCAGAAATAGCACACTAACCTGACTTCAAAATATTATCAATATTTGGCAGCAAACTTCACTTAATTAACATTCTTACTTTAAAAGCAGATATATTCTTTTAATGAAACAACAGGCCTGCTGCTTTGAAGAATTTAGAGGAAGATGAAGCTGGCACCTAATGATAATTCTAAGAAGCCTCATGGCACTTTCTGGGCAAAGCTGTTCAAAAGCCCTGTTTCATTCTCCTCTCTGATCAGTGGATTGTATGCTGTTTTCAAGCTAAATACACATTTTGCTTTTTGATGATGCAATGAAGAAGCTGGCGTAAATAATTAAAAGGCGGTGTCTTTAGGAACCATACTTTCAGACAAGTAGAGAGGTTGAAGCAGGAGAGGAATTCTAAGATGACTTTGTAGGAAGCAGGGAAGTTTTTAAACTATATCATGGCAGACTTCCATAATAGAACCTTGTAGGAGAGGAAGGAGGACTCGGCAACACTGTCATTAAAGCCTGTTTATCATTTTTGTGTTTATATCTACATTCCAGCTCCTCTGTTTTAGTCCTCTTATCTCTTCCTGTACATTCCTCTTGCATCCTGTATCACTGGCTGGTCCTTGTCCACCGACACCCTTAAGGCCTTCACTTATGCTCGTAGCACATGTAGCATGAGCCCTAAAACTGCAGATAGCCTGAGTTTGGATGGCCTTGCTCCTCTAAATACATTGCCACAGAACCTAAGATAAAGTGTCAGAGATTCAGGTTTCAAAGTTTATAAAAAAAAAAAAACACATGCAATTAGATTCGTAACCATGTTTGTGGGAGATTATAGAGCAACGTCACTGTGTTCTTTACTCTCCTTTAATGTGTCATTAAAACTTTATCTTTATCTTTATCATTAAATTCTTTATCTACCCATCAGCACTTATCTCCAGCATGGCAGGAGCCTTGAAAGAGATAGCAAGATAGCTCTGAGGTATTGGAAACTCTCAGAGGCACAGAAAGAAACCCAGCAAAACCCAAATGCCAAACAAAACATCATAAGAGAGAGGGAGGAAAAAAATGAAACAAGACTGTACTTTAGAGGTCCAGCTCATGAAAAGCTGGTAAGCAGGGACATGCTTTCTGCTCCTTAACATTCAGTTTTTAATATGGATGAAAATTTATCCATTCTTTTTCAGAAATTAAATTATCACAGGTTTCTGTCAGAATCAATGTGGCAGGTGGCTTGGTTTTCCAGGATAGAGAACAGCATTAGAAACATTTTTTAAAAGTTGTGTATTTACATATGAAGCTCTAGTATTCTTTATCTGAAAAAAGTTAACAGTTCCTGCACAAGCTGCTAATAACTTCTCATAAAATTAAAGAAATTATTAGCAACAGATCTGTAAAGATAAATTACCTAAAGCAATTGTCATTTCACTTTGATCCACCCTCAAACTTCCATCTTGGTATTGATTTCTCTTAGGCTTTCTGAAATAAACTGGTTTTCACCTCTTCAAGTAACATTCTCCAAGTTTTATTAGTACAAGGAACTTGCATAGATACAATTATATGAGAAGAGAGTTTCATTTTCTGCTTTTACTAGAAAACTTGGTAATTTGCTATACTTCCTTCTCATGGGTATTTGCTTTATAGTTCAATAATGTCAGGGCACAGGTCAGTCACTAGTGCTCTGCAGAACATTTACCATGAGACTACTAATTAAATTAAACAATTTATGTAATCTCACTTTCCAGGTCTCAACCTGAGCACAAAGGCAAAGCAAAGAGAAAGAAATTAACTTCATAACAAATGCCTCATAATTAAAGTTTAATTTTCATAAACATGAAGAAAGTTAACAGCATTCACTATCTCAAATTAAGAAGTCAGCCTCTTCCCTTCATGCACATATGCACATCAACCATTAAATTTTAATGTTAATGCGGCGCTAGCAGTTCTCATATGCAAGGACTTTAGTCCTCACTCCAAGAATCATCTGCTCCAACATGATCCCCTCTATCATCATGCAGTAAAGGTTGTGCACCCCTTTACACTTGAGGAAAGCAGGGAAGAAAAAAGAGCAACATGGTTCAGCTAAACTGAGGAGAGAAAACACACCATTATTTTCAAGCATTAATTCAAATTAAGAACCAGTCTGCATCAACAGTGCTGATTTGCATTGCTTGCTTTCTGCACTCAGTTTTGTAAGTAGAGAGATTAAGTTAATAAAGAAAAGTGATTGAATGACAGAAATAGGAAAGCATCTCTCCAAACTGCAACACCACAATGCAAAATTCATCAGAGTCCCCCAGACTTCGGTTACCAGCATTGCCTGTGTAAACATGTGCTGCCAGAGCAGAATATTCTTGCACTCAAAACAATTCTCAAAGGACTTTACAACTCCTTTCTGCAGGTAGAAGTCTGGAATATCACTTGCTTAATCAACCAGCTCACGATAGGATGAAACCAGAATAAATCCACCGAATGCATTTTTCTAGAGAGGCAGTTGTACTAATATGCTCACCCACTGTAACTTTCCAAATCAATATTAGCAGCCAGACACAAAGGTTTTTGTTGCAGATAGAAACTTACCTTCCAGGTCAGAGCCACGAGCGTGGCACAGAAGTGAAATACCAAGCAGCAGAACAAAACCTGAGCTGTGCAGACACAGTTTTCTTCTGGAATACGAACAAGCTGTATCCACTTTGACAAAGGCAGACAAGCCAGTTTGCCCGAGCAAGAAAAGCCAGATCCAACTAAGCCTCAACTTTTCTTGCTTTTAGTTTCCAAATGTGTAACCATGGACTGTAGCAACACTAACCGGGCAGTACAACGGGGGTTCCCCAAAGCTTTGAAATCCTGAGGGGAGTCCTACATTGATACACAATCAGAGCAATGAAAAATGAACACAGGTTGAAAACTGCAACAGTTTTTCTTTTGAATGGAATCAGGATACAAACTAAGAACTACTTTATTTTTGTACATGGTATGAACCTCAGAACTGTGAGTCACTGCTGAGTACCTGAACATCATGGTGCTATGAGACTCAGCAAAGACCTGACCAACATGAGGACATTTTTAGTGTTCTGGTTATTACTTTTAATTATAAAAGATTAGGAAAACAGCCCCCTTTTACTAAAGAAAAAATTATTTTAAGCCAAAATAGCAGAATAAATCTACTAGGCAAAACTGGAAAAAATGGTCATAATGCCTCCAGCATGAAACACTTTGATGTTTTTACCCAAGAACAAGAAAACAAGTAATTCCACAAAACCTGACATAAAATTAAAGCACTTCAATGAGTCAAAGCTATGGTTTTTCTTTCCGGTTCAATCTATTCACACCATTTGAAAATAGAAATCTCTGTTCCACCCTTTGGGGATGCACAGTTATGTATTAGGAAATTATGCTGTAATATTCTCTACTGCATGCTTCTGGTGCAGCAGTCAGCCTTTTTGCTGCACTTCATCTTTAGTGTAACTACAGCCCCTGATAGAATTCAGCATGAGTCCCTGTTAAAAAATAGTGGTAATAAATTTTTCAAAAAAAAAAAAACCATAGGTAGGAATTCACAGTCAGCTGTTTTAAAATTTATGAAAAGCAGCAGCAATTTAAACGTGAGAAGGGAACAATTTTATTCTCATTTCAACTAATGCTAATGTTCAGATTTTAGTTATTAAAATTAATTTGCTTCAATTATGCTAAAATCAGTGGAATTGTGTGCCACTGTATTGATGGATAATAGCAATAAGCACCAAGTAGGATGTCTGAAGCCTGTACTCAGTGCAAGTAGGAAGCATAAATGCAGCCACAAAGGCAAAAATAGAAAAAGGAAAAGAAAACTCATCCCTTTCATGGACAAAAGCAGAAAGCTACACACAAAAATTGTAATCCAAAAAGTAAACTTCTGGCTGCATTTTAGGTGAATTGTGTCCTTTGATACTCATCTGATATTCATGGACTTACCTAAGCTTGGTCAGATCTCAATCTTCATGTCCTACAAAGTTCTCACGTGTTCACCTTAAGACAGAGCTCAGCAAATTCTGCTATGCAGTTCCTTTACAGAAGATAAAGCCAAAGAGTCTGTTTTGACAGCAACTACCATTGCAGAAAAAGCAGAGATTTAACTTCCCAGCAAAATGTATAGGTAAGGTTGCAGAGCAATACTTGGAAAAAAAATTATTTCAGCAGCTTGGTAATCTTTAAAGGAGCTCTGATTGATCTTATTTACAAAAGGCCTAACATGGATCTAGTTTTACTTAAGACTGGAAAGCGTGTAAAAGGAGAACATAAAGCTGATGGAGGTAAAATTCTTCAATATTGTGATCAATTACAAACTACCTTACATTCATCACAAGTGACTGTTTTTCTTTGAGCTGATTCTAAGCCCTTTATCTTCTAGATTTCCCTTCTTCCTTTCTTTTTTTAATGTTTATTGAATAGTTATAAACCTTTCAATAGAACACAGAAAAGAAATGAGATGGTAAAGCATTTGTGTATTCAGGCAAATCCAGGTGAAAACCCTTCTTGTGGATGCAATGACCCTTTTTAGTTCTGACATGGAACAGAACTGAATGTTTGGGAAAGACCCACCACAGACCTAACTAGCCCCGAGAAGACACTTTATTCAGTGAGAGCTTTAATACAAGATCAGGCACAGACTGTTTGAAGAAGATATTCTAGGCAAATGTAGTTTCATCGTCTGTGGCATTCCATCTTGCTGTCTTTTGAGCAGCAGTACCCATAGAGATCCACACTGCTGTGAGGCAGGAGCAGACTCCTACAGACTTCACTGGAAAAATCATCCCAAACCTTATTAAAATACTTGTATTAGCTGTTGAACAGGCTTTACATGACTTGGGAGATTTCAGCCCTATAGTGAAAAGGTGCCACACTAGAGGCACAGCCATGGCTATATGCATCCTTACAATCCATCATCCATCCAAACTGAGCAGCAATTTCTCAGCCTTCCAACACTCCAGCAGAAGTCACAGCAGTTCATTGAGCACAGTGCAGCCCTTCACCACTGACTTTGAGTAACACGAGGAGTAAAACCCAGGATCATTGGATTTAAAAGCAAAAATGTTTACCATCTGCAGCTCAACAGACTTTCCAGTTGTAGAAAAAGAACCAAATTGTGATAGTTCAGTTTACCCCATTACTTCAGCAGCCTTGAAAGAATGCACAGTACTTAAAATACACAGGGTATGACATCAGGTGGAAAGTTTCACTGGAAGACAACAACAGAGGAATAAATTTACAGATTGGCTGGGTGACTGAGAACTTGCTCTTGTACATTTTCATACACTTTCAAGCCTTTAGACAAGGTAGTGGTCCAGAAATTAGAGTTTCAGACCTTGGCATTCATTAAGTGAATTGTGGTATTTTAGTTTAAAACAGTGTTTAAATATGCAGGTTGTTCCTAAGCAACATTAGTCCCTTAGTCCCTAAAGCTGAGAAAAGATCTGCTAGAATGCAAGCATCCCCTTTGAAATGATCATTTATTGCACAAGGGGCTTCAGGCATGATAAATTATTCCAGTCCTTAAATTCACATTTACCTCTGGTTTTTGGTGCCCTTTACTTCTTGATGGTAGCTTTAGAAGAGTTCTCTTTAGGGCTCCAGTATTATAATGTAAACTAACCTAGACCTTTGCTAGCATTTTCATTTACTTGTAGTGTGAGTTATGGATCCCTTCAATGATATTGAATGGCCAAATAATATGGGGTCAGAGTTTGCCAAAAGCTAATGCATATCATATGCTAGACTGGATTTGAAACTGAACTGCTATCATTCTTCCACCATACTACTTTTTTTTTTATCTTCTACCATTGGAGAGGACAAGACAGTCAATAATACTGTGGGGGATTCATCACACAATAGGCAGGCTTTTTTTGAGCAAGGAGCTTGCTAATGAAAGTATTGCAGAATGATCTGTACATTTTAATGGACCTTGAACAAAGATTTGAGCTTTTTTTTTTTTTTTAACAGCACATGAATTTTTATTAGTATATTACTCCAGACTTGTTTTGAATACTTGGGGGTCACCTTCTTTGCTGGAGCCCGCATAATGGCAGAGGGCAAAGTGGAGTGGAATGAATAACTAAGGAAAGATTACAGTGTATCTATAAAAGACAGGAAATACAAATATAGTTTTAGGGGTTGTTTGTTTTGGTCTTTCCACTCCTCAGTTTTTATTTAAAAAAAAAAAAAATAATAACTTATCAACACTTCATGCAGTATTGTACACAGGAAACATTGTCATATTTTAGGACTAGTGATTTTTTTTTGCCCCCTATAAGATTACAGTTTGTTGTCAACCATAAGCAGTCTTGATAATTCAAGCTTTAAATTAAGTCTGCCTAAGGATACCAAAGGAGCTAATGACAACTTAATTACACATGTCATTAAACATTTAACCTTATCACATTAAGTAAAGCCCATCCCACATTCTTTAGTTCAGCTGCCAACAGTCAGCCAGGAGAAAGAAAATGCACTCCTTGAGCATAAAGCCCAATATGTCCCAAACGAATTAAGAGTTTGTGCTAACAGAAAAGCCAAGCTATACCACTGAGAGAGTCTGCAAGTGTGAACCCTGCCTCTTTGCGTCAGGAAGGATCATGCAGACTTGACCTAAAACACCCAAGAGCTGAGCAGCCTTGGCTACCCTGATGCATTTGTTGTAGGTTAAGACACAGCATCCTGCAGAACTCACTCCTGAGGTCAAGGGCAGCTAAGTTCTAGAGCTAAGTGATGATGTGCACTTTGACTTAAAAAGGCCTTCAGTGGGAAGAAAGATTAGAGAAGGCAATTCACTGTCAAGAGCATGTTGCACTGGCAGAGCCTGCTGGGATCTCAGGATCAGAGCACAGGAAAGAGGAAGCACACAAGGAAGTAGTTTGGCTTTTTAAATAATAATCCAGATCACTATCATTCCAGCTGTCTCCATGGCAACCGAGCTGGACTGCTTTTGAATGCAATTGTAGTTTGCCAGTTTTTAGCCCTCATGAATAAAAGGGCATTGGAGAAGCCCAGTTCTATGTTTTCAAATCTGGTTTTCAGCAATGGAGTGATTTAGTGTACATATGTTTTCCAAAATAATATAAAAGTTATTTTTTATTTATTGTTTGAACAAACAAATGCAGAAGAATTACTCCTAAAGTTCTGAAATAAAACATTTTTCTGCAGAACAACCGTCACTGGAATGTGAAAATCCCAGTGAAAATGGGCTTCATTGTAACTTTTCCAAGAGCTTTCAGAAAGTCATTTTGGAGTCACCTAAAAAAGTAGCAGTTCCCCAAGAATTCAATTCAATTATATAGAGCACAAAGAATGTATGAAATACCAAATTATGAAAGTCAAATGACAACATATTTGCCATAAAACCACAAATAAATCCAAGCATCTTGAGTCTTCTGTTCTAACAACAGCAGTCCAGGAAATTCCAGACCATATTTCCTAAGGGAAGTGAAGCCAATACAGGAGGGACGAGGAGAAAGTGTTTGACCTACACCCAGGACCAGATGAGCATATTAGGCAGGCAAGCATCCGGAGATGCAGACCTGGAGTCTAGGCATGCTGTGCCTTCTGGCAGTGGAAAAAGGACATTTTCCTCAATCAGCACAGAAGTGCAGCCAGGCACCATTCCTCAGGATTGCCCCATAACGACCAGGCTGAACCCCACAGACAGAGATCACTCAATACTGTATTGAGCAAAGATCAACAGTGTTACATCTGCACATAGCACAGGAGGAGAAAGGTCCCCAAATGAAGCATCCCTTCTGATTAAACTCTACTTAATAAAAGGAATTTCCACATATTAGTAAAAATGGCGATATAGGATCATGTCACCAGTGAAAAAGTCACATTTCTGTATTTGTACATGGCAACAAGTTGCAGCAATTTTTTAAAAATAAAATTCTATTGATTTAATTTCTAGGATTTTTTTTCAAGTCAACATGCATTTTAGGACTATTAATTTTATTTTTTAAAAAAAATACAAGAACATTATTTTTCTTCTTATTTCTAAACAGAAGTTATTTTTGTCCGACACCATTTTTATTCCAGCAGAGCTCAACTGAGTTCAATCATATTACTGTTAACTTACATTAGTATAAATTGAAGAATAATCAAGCCTGGAAGACTGAAATTAGATGTGCAGCTGTGGTTTTTAAGATAATACTTTCTAAATTATAACAGACAACAGTACAGGGTAAATATGTTCCCTCCCCCCGGCTATATTAATACGTTCCCTTGATTATACTGCACATATCAAAATGTAGACACCATAAGAGAAGAGACTGAAATGCATAGTTGTGAAAGGGTCCACTGACATTAAACAGAGTAAGCGCATTTTTAATTGCCATATTCATTGTGGGGGGGTAAATCAGGAACCTGTCACTCATTTCAAGCTAGAAGTGATGGAGCCCTAATTAAAAAAAAAAAAAAGAAAACACCACCAAAACTATAACAACAAACTCTTGAAGGTGAAGAGCACCTTTTGCTGTTTCTATTTAAAATATGCCTTCACAGATTTTAGTAAGTGCAGGTCAAATGCTGAAAGCTTCTGAGCATATTTAAGGGTGTCTTACTTAGCCATTGGCACACCTAGCTGAAGCAGGCAGCAGCTTCTCCACGAGAGGAAGACCTTAAACAAGATTGGAGTTAGATTTGACAGAATTCCCACACAAGGGATCCCTCAGCTAAAGCAAGATCTACTGACTTTGCCATCAAGTTTCTTGCTGCAGTCTGCTTCCTCTCACTTCAGGGACTGATCTAATGCATTTCTAAATATCTGGTGGCAAGAAAGCTGGAACCACAAGGACAACATTTATTCTGGCAACATATATAACAGGCACAAATATAGTAGAATCCCCCCACAAGCCAGAGCAAGTATATCAGCAAAGTGTCAGCCCTTGCTTTGCTCTGGCCATGTGTTATCTATTGGAAACCTGCTATGCAATTGAACATTTTGTCCTTTAGGAGAGAAAAGCAGTCCAGTTTTATCCCTTTAACTGTCAAAAAGAACTAGGATCAAGTTTCTGGTTTGCCAGGCTTTCATTTTAGCAATTCGTTGTGCATCTCTCTTCCTCGGTTTCATGGAAATGAAGTGGGAATTTCTCTGACCCATAAACACAATCCAGATTTATAGCTATCCATCTTACCTTGGTTTTGACATAGATGAGAATTGCCAGATTTCAGCTCACTGTTGTCAACACTTCTGCAGCCATTCAAAGTCAGGCAGGGATCTGTCCTCAGGTATAGTTACAAACTCCTGGTTTGCTTCAGCAATGTAAATCAGACTCAAATAAAATCCATTATTTCATATCCTAATTTATTAATTCATCAATATAAAAAGACACTACCAGAAAACCCATAGAACACGATGTGGGCTGTGGTACATGTCAGTGTTGCAGTAATTCTGTCATGATTCTTCCATTAAGTGCATATCAGCACCAGCCAAGTTTGCCTCACAGTCAATCACTTGGGGCAAAAGGGGAGAATATAGCAAAAATGAAAACATGTTATAGCATCTTGTCAACCTTAATGAACTGTGATTAACAGAACTGCCTTTTCCTGCTTCAGAGGCGTCAGAATTTATGCTCTATCTAGACACACTACTTTTAAAACACTGCCATCACCACATGGCAGCCTCTCATTTTATACCACTTACAAACAAAACATCCCTTGGCCTGTACCAAAGGTTGTCCAGCTGTAAGGGTTTGTGCTCTTCTTGCATCTCCTTGCAACTTCACAGAAAGTCTACCTCTGTTAAAAGATTTTAAAAAATCAAACCCACTTTATTTTGTTGGATGAATTAGCCTGAAAAAAGTTGTCTATTAAAAATAATTGAAGATGCCACATAGAATTATTTAAGACTTCATTTCTCTTCCAATTAGTTTGGTGGCTTTGCATGATATGACATATATGGACAACGCTGAAAACTGTCATTTTCAAACACCACCTAAATGTTGATGGAGCCTAATTGAAATCCATGGTGTTACAAATTACATGGCGCTTACCCTGTGAGTAGAATGACTCTAAAACTACAACAGACATGCCCATATAAAATCACCAGAAAAGCTCACACTTCTTTTAGGCTTCAACAACACCATCAGCCCACAGCTGCTATAGATTCATCTGTCATTTTTCTGGCAGTTTTGCATATTAATTTACAACATTGATCGTGCAGAGCACTGGGGTGTGTAACAGTTAGCTTTGAAAATGAAATCCATTAAAAATATTTTAGCAGTACCTGTCACTTTTTAAACTTACATGGTACTGTCCACAGTTCTTGCTTATAATATTGATTATTCTGTTAGTTTCTGCTATGACTTATTCTCACAGGTGTCTGAGAGCCATAAAATAGTATAACATTTCATCCACATCCCACATAGCAGCTTCATAAAGTCTGCCTTCTAATCCTGCTCATCAGGAATTACAGAGCTCAAGTAAAACCTCATATGAAGAATGGGGAATGACATTTTGTTTGTTTTCAAGTGTCTTTTAATTGAACATTGAGGTGTGAAAAATGTCAAATCCACCTCTTCATATATCCCTGAATGCAGCTGTGATTAAAATGACAAATATTTATTTGAAATTTTATCAACAGCATGAACTCCTGACAGTTGA
>NW_008620834.1:0-5987 GCF_000691845.1 Merops nubicus | reverse complement strand
AGGAATGCACAAGACACCCTAAACACAATGCATCTACTACAGGTTTCTCAAGGATGAATTCACCAGGCTCCTCTGCTGTTGTAGAATGAACAGACCAAGAAGGAAGTGAACTAGGAGTTATCAGCTGAAATGGTCTTAGCTTTTTCTCTAAAAACTATGATTTACTATGACTTTCACGGAATATGCAGCATCCGCATAGTCTCATCAAAATATAAACTGATTACTACTTGAGTCTACCACCAGCCTGAAACAACAAAAATTCACACATCCATCATAAATATATATTTAAAGGTGTTGAGAAGACACAGAATTAAAGGATAGTATTATTTGATCCTAAGTAGATGAGGAAAAGGGGCAACATCAAAACAGGAGCCCTGACTGCTGTCACAGGGCAGTGGAGCTTGACCATAGCCATCAGACTCTCATGGCTAATTGGCACAGAGATGGTGAGTAATCCAGGGTGAAGGTGACACAGGAGCAGACAAGTGCAGGAACGAATACGTGTCCATCTTTAGTATGTGCACAGGAGAGTGCTGCAGTTCTGTCCAGCCATTGCCTAGCACTCATTAACAGCCCCATTCCACAACACTGCAATTTTCCAGATACAAGTCTCCCTGCCCCATCTCTCTTACTCTCATTATACCAAAAAAAAAAAAAAAAAAAAAAAAAAAAAAAAAAAAAAAAAAAAATTAAACTAAAGAGCAAACACATCAGTCACTTTTTTCCTCTATGAAAATATGGTATTGGAGCTTGAATACAGATATGTTAAAATTCAGTCCTGTAGCATGTTGCTTTAATTCTACAAGACTTCTGAATTAATAAGTTCTTGACAACATGTGCTCTATTCCAAATACATCTATTAATGCTATCTGTATGAATGGCAGAACTATTAACAGTGATTAACCACTGATTGTTTTGCCTATCATGTTCATTTTGTTAACATGGAAAACCAACTGGCCTTATTAAAACATGATTTTGAGTCTCTAACTTCAGTCACTAAATCAATATTTCGTATTTTCTAGGACTGAGGAGTCCGATAGTATCATACAAGTCTCATGCAAGCAAACTAAGTGTAAATGAGCTACTGAAGCAGACTGTCAATTAAAAGATGAAAAAGCCCTTTATTAGCACCAGTTTTAGTATTGTTCACATGGCTAGAATCTTAATAAATAAGGCAGGTGATCAGCAGTTCCATTCAAGTAACACAAGTGCTATCCTCTCACTGTTATGCTCCCCTACAAATACAGCAAATGTATTTGTAGGTTTATCAGACAAAGGGAATGGAGTTCAAAAGCACAACTTTGATAATCAGAAATTAATTAATGTTCCTACAGTGCTTTAGAAAGCATCACACAAATATTCTTAAAAAATCAATTGAGCTGTGTTCGTATGCAATAAGCAGAGTACTTCACATTTGACACCACTGCCCATTCCAACAGGAAGGATTGCAATTAAAAAAAATGTTAAGAACAATCATAATCTGGTTCAGAAATAAATCTATCTTCATGCCATCATTAGAAGTAGTAAATGAAACAGAAGGTAACCTGTAAGATCTGTACTAGTACTTGTGCCATGATTCATTTAAACCAACAAGCTCATTTAGTACAAGTTGATTAGAAATGCCCTGAAATCCACCCTCACCAAATACTTTCTGTAGCTAGAATATTGCTTTGTTAGAATGAGAGAGGTCATCATATCCCAGGGTTACATACAGCCTTCAACACCATTCTAACCTATAGCAAATAGTCCAGTAAGTTACACATAACAGCAGCTAAAGAGGTTAATAGCTACCCTACAGCTGATGCAAAGGACAAAGAGAGCTGTCATTCTTAAGGGGAAAAGAAGTAGAGGTCAAAATAAACATGAATTACTCAATTTACAGGAGGTCAGACTAGCCAATCTGAAAAGTCCTTCTTGGCCTTAGGATATATAAATTTTCTTATGCTTAGATTCAGTTTCCTCTGGCCTACATTCAAGCTTGCTTGTAAATGGGTTTTTATTGTGTCAGTGATCACAGTGATGAATGGATACAGTACAGAGGATAAGGTCTGAAGTACCTCTAAGAGTCCACAAGATCCGAGTTTATGTAGCCTGAGATGGTTAATTATCTACAACAAGAATATTTTCTTCAAGCAAACACCAAGACACTGTCAGATCCACAGGGCATGCTTGCCTCCTTCAATCCAATGGAGTATAGGTGCCTTTAGAGCCTTAATTTTGATTAGCATTCTTTGCAAATCCAATGATCCCCTGTTCTTGGAGCTGGTGTGGAATTGTTAAAACAATGCCATAAAACTGAAAGAAGTAGCCAGAGAGAAAGTAGAACTGCAATTCTGAAGCCAGACCACTGTGTCAAGGCAAGAGCTTTGTACTACCAAGTAAATGAGTTCAGGGTCTCTTTAATAAAATTAGTGCCTTCTCAGAAAGATGGGTCAGAGACAGGGAGGTTTTTCCCATGGATTCAAGACAGATGCAAGCAGGGGGGGGAAGACGATTACTGAATCACAGGCAGCTGAAAAATCATGATATCATCCTTCTTTTAAGTCTGCTTTATACTTTTGTATCTGTGGGGAGTAGCCTAATGTTCAAAGCACACTTGCCAGACCAATTTAGACTCTATACACTTCACTCTGAAAAGGAGGCTGTCTCCCCAGTAAATATCCACTCTAACATGATCACATTTCAATGTGAAGAGGGAGGAATTAAAAAGGAGAATGCCCATGTTTGATACATTTATAAATTTAAGTTTTAAAGAATGCAGCATAAAAGAATGTAGCTCCACAGAGTTTCATCAGTAGGGAACAAGTTGCTGTACAAAACCTTTCATCACTGCATAGCTAGTGGTCATTAACACAGAGGCCTCAGGCTAGGGCATTAATTTCCCTAGCTGTCTAAGTGAGAGATGTACAAAATAAGCTTTTCATTGCATTTCAACAGCATTAGTCTGCACCAGGTCTATGATTTGGAGTTCTGGCTTGGTGGGGGTTTGGGGGTTTTTCATAGCCTGGAGGTTTTTTATAGCCTGTTTCTACCTACTGGAATATGTCTTGCATTCCAAGACAGCCACATGCAGGTCTGACAAATGGCACGACTGCATTTGTTGTTGCTTGTTCACAAGAATCTAGCTCAGAGTTACTAAACAGAAGTGCAAAGTGTACTATTCCTCCTAGCTAGACACAGGCCTGTGAAGCTTCCATGGTGCTTGACAGCCACAGGATTGCAGGTCACCACTAGCATGGATCTCTGGTGAGCAGTGCCCACAGTTCTACACTCTTCATAAAACTGTTGCTCATCAGTGTGGTACAGGAAAACTGCTACAGGGAGACACTTCTGCTTTCTTTCCACTTAAGCTCTAGTAACAAACTGCAAAAAGTTTAAGTCCACTGCTCTTCTAGAATTGATAATTATTAAAGATTAACTTTCCACAGTTTATTCCCTTCCATAGTTCACTTTTTCTCCTCTTTCCTAATAATATTCCATTGAGACTCACAAAAGGCAGGGTTCAAATCTGATGGAGTGATAGATTTAAATGCCCAGCAGCTTGCAGATTCTAGAGGTATAGACATGGTGCCCACACCCTGCTGAAATGGGAGGATTACCTTGCTTTTAGGGAGATTCACTCAGCATTTCACCTTATTCCTAGAAGGTTTAATGGCATTAGAAATTAACGCTGTATTGTCATTAGGCATGGAACAGCAAACTTAAGACAGCCATCAGTTATCTTCCTCCTCTTAGTAATGTAAAGTTAGGTTCATTACCAATGTGACTTACACAAATTCACTTGAAGCATTAGAAGACAAGTCAACAGGAAGTTTAAAATGGGCCCAACAATGATACTGGAGAGGCTGTAGCCTCAGAAAGGCTTCTGGACATGCCCAGTTTGTAGAATGTACTAGAGCAAGAAGAAAATTAAATTCACTATTGATGGAAGTAACCTAATTTACATTCTATGGTGTTAAAACTGAGCATATAGGAAGTGTAATTGAACTTATGGAAAGTGGCTGAAAGGGACACAAAAATAATCACAGACTCGTTTAAAAATAGCTGCCAGCAAACCTGTGAAAAGAAAAAGAGTTTTATACTAAGACACATAACTGACAAAGGAGAAAGCTAATGATAAGGTGACGTGATTCCCAGGAAACTCCCTAAACCAGTTTCTCTTTTATATCCTAGTCCAGCTTTCCATAGAGTACTTCATCTCAAAAATGTCAGCCGAAGTTTAAAACAAATAAATAAGCCAAAGTATGAAGGTTAGGACTTAGCTTATTAGGAAACTGGAGTAGAAAGAGAAGCAGTGATCAATATAGACAACATACAACACAGAACTCGGAATTTTCTAGCTTCTTAATCAGCAGAGATATTTACACCACCATTCACTTTTTTTCAGCGAATTCTTTTTTATTCCAAACCAATCACAACAAAAGAAATAAGGTACAAAGACCAGGTTTGGTTTTTTAAATGCATCATTGCACTAAGATGCAAAGCAGCCAGTTAGGCTGTAAGGAAGAACAATGCTAAGCAAAAACACAGGGAAGATGTTTGCTTTGCAGTAAATGACCTTTTTTTAATTGGCCATCTCTCAAGAAACTTTAAGGATGACAAATTCTCCAACAGCATATTCCATTATTATCCTTGACCTTGTTAAATTTTCAGAAATACCCACAAAGAGAATGTCTGATGAGCCAAAAATTGATGGCAAAAAGGTCTATTGTGCGAGTCATTTGACCTGCTGCTGACATCCATTCTGGATTTTCCCCACAACAAAAATTACACCAACTGGGGCACAGCCATCCCAATAATGTAAATACAGACATGAGCATTAATTGCATCTTGTAGAAAAGAGAGGGAACAAGATAGCTGAGCACAAGCATCAGTGTCACTACTTCCAAGTGCTAGACTACCCATATCCAGATAAGTATGGCAGTGTCTTGAGTCATTGCTTTTCAGCCTACTTGCCTGAACAAATTCATTATCATAGTTTCAATATCTAATAAGATTACAGCATTTACAAAAGGTACCACATATCTACGCTTCCCACAGAAGTACTTTTTTTGGTCCAAAAAAAGGCTATTTTACAACCCTTTATGATCACATGAATGTAAAGAAATCTTTTAAAGACTTTCTTTGAGAAATTAATTTTTTTTTTTTTTAAAGATTTGCTTTGAGAAATAAGTTAGAGTGGTATTTTGAATGTGTTGGCCAATTGAGGGGGTTTGCAAAACAAAGACAGATGGCAATGGATTACCCAAATGTGTCATTGTGGGAAGTCAGCCATTTGCAGTGCCTCCAACACGATTGCATCTGAGATCCTACCCCACTCGAATCCCCTACAGCTCACATACCACCTGCTGCCCTGCCATGGGGCTATATGGTATGGAGAGGAGTGTTGTGTGTGGCCACTGCTCTAGCAGCTATGGGAACAGAAGAGAATGGTGTGGGAAATCCTATACACAGAGTTTGCAGGATGAAGAGAGAGTTTGAGTGGTCAAGATCCATTTGCTTTGAAGTCACCAGAGGTTGGTGTGACTTTGAAATCATGGATTTGAAAAAAATTATTGGTGCCTGGGGTGATTTCTGATTTTTTTTTTTTTTTTTTTTTTCCCAAGCATGAGGCAAATCAGGTCAACAGCTACTCAGAACTGTCTAGAAACCCTAGTGTTCCTGATTGCCCACTGGAAGTGATGCCAGACTGGAACCAGATTAGAGGGAAAGCATCAAACTACAGCCTGTGCCTGGCTGAGACACAGAGGAGTGTAAATCACAACAGCAATGAAACAAACTTCCCAGGATAGACATCACTCAAAAGGCAGCTAACGTGTTTGCTGTCCAGGAAAAGAAACTCCGAGGCAATGCCATTTTGGGAACCAAAATTCTGCTCTAAAGCAACCTGTTCAAACAAATGGATTTTCAAAAATATGTGAACTGATATATATCAGTTATATATATATATATATCAGTTATATATACTATCACTGTTATATAATATA
>NW_008620833.1:9146-13359 GCF_000691845.1 Merops nubicus | reverse complement strand
GCAAAACCCTGTATACACTTGACCAAACCTCTGAGCACCAAAACAGAGACACCACAGAGATTACCCCTCTCTTAACACATAATTACAAACGGCCATCAAATTATCCAGGCCCTTTTTGGATTCCCTTCACAAAAATTGACTTGATGACCTCCTGGGGTGACAGAGGCTGTGCTCAGTAAAGAACAACTCTATTCTGCATGACCACACCTGCACCTTACAATGACATCCTACGAGAAGACTGCTGTAGGGATCTTCTCTCTGCAGTAACATCAAAGGCTGGAAGAAGCCCAAACCAGCTGCAGAAAATCATCTGTGCACAAGATGACTGTGCACAACTCGGTGGACAGCGAGTCGTGGCAGCAGCAGGGTATGAGCAAGGTTTGCTGGAAAAGGATCAGGCAGATTCATTTCCACAGGAAAAGTGCTAGCCAAGACCCCTACAACTCACCACCCTACCACGGAAAGACAACCTTGGTTTTGTTGTCTAGAATATTGTGTCCTGGCACTACAGAAACGTAGGATCCCAGGGTAAATGCTGTATTTCTGACTAAGCTGCTGACTCCGCTTCACCTGCCCATTCCTCATCTCATCTTCAAGTCATTCTTCAATGGGAATTAAAGGAATTCCATTTCTCTGGAGCAAGAGAGTTAACAAATAGCCTACAATTTCAGTGCTCGTGACAGAGCTGTTCATACTGTACAGACACAAAGTGATTTGAGCTCCAGCCACAGGGACCTTTGCTGCATCTTGCAGCATCTGTAGCTAAACCATCCACTTGTTAATTCTGTGACCCCAGACCTACTCGTTCGTGCCTCAGGATAGCTTTCCATGCACAATCTGGAGATGTGATCAGAGTTTGCAGGGAGACCTAAGCCCCAGTCCCTGTTCACACTGAGTAAGGATTTTCCAGGCTTTCTATACTTGTCTCCCTGCTTCCTTTCTCAGTTTTCCAAAGGAGCTTTCTTCTTCCACTAGAGTGACCTGGCTCTCCCCTCCCATGAAGTGGGAGAAGCCAAACTAAAGTCAAGTTCAAAGGACCTCAGCAAGGCAGGGCTGTCCTCAGCTCTCCTGCAGGCATCAGGTCCACCCCTGGCACCCAGAGCCACTTGGGGCAGTAGCTATAGCCACAATGGTGAGGTGTTACTCCAAAAGACAGGGTGACATCCTCAAGAACTGAGCAGACCAGCAGCAGCACATAAAGCTACAGGGAGAGGAGATGAAAAAAGGTCTGAAGTGACATCACAGTCACAAAACACTCTAGTCAGACTCCCTAGAAACCAAACACAACCTTCTTGCTTTCCTTACCTGCCCCTTCCTCTCCATCTCCACGAGACATTGGTTTTACTAGGTCACCAATAGTACCATGTAACAGAAGAAAGAAAACAGCATCCCAGCATTTTGAGTCAAGACCTCCAAGCCAGGCACATGGAAAACACAAAAGAGTTCCTGTGGGAGTGACACAGATAACCACACAACTCTTTTTTTGGCCTGAATACATCAGTGACTCTGTGAAATTCTGAGGGATGTAGGAAAAAGAGAGAGCTCCTGGTTCCTAAGCCTGCACTAGAACCACAGGGGAGAAACTACAAAACAGAGGAAACGTTCGCAGTGACAAATGGGGACAGAAAAACTTAAAGACAAGGTAGATTTGTCAAGGCAGTATCTCACTGGCCCCCAGTCCTATCAGAAACTTAATTTGCTTCAACTTTCCCTTCAGTTTGTGTTCCCGAGGCATCAGCCATGACAGGGTGAATACAAAACATCCTGGTTCCACTTCACACCAGACTCTCCCAGTTAACCAAAGCCCTCCAGGTTCTGAACAGCCCAAAGCAGGTCACTGCATTATGGACTCACATGCCTAGGCTGATCATGGACATATAGATGAGAAAGATAAAAGGTAAACTTCAAGTGAGAAGGATAATTTAAGGAATGAGAAAGGTCCTGAGCAGCCTCATCAGCTCATTAACCCCATCCTAGGCTCCCGTGGAGGCTCTGCTGGGGGCCAGCATAAAGCCCTGCAGCTGGAGCAGAAGGATGGAGCCCTGAATGACTGCATGGACCCCGGTGTGACTGAAGCAGGAGGTAGAGCTTGTTCTTCTTTCCACAGGGATGCAAGAAAGGGAAGAGGAAAAGCTTTGACAATAATAATTTTCTACATTTATGAAGAGCTAAGAAACTTTCTCTGCTCACCAGGCGTTTCCCACCGAGCTGTCTCCCCATGGGGAGGTTTCTATCTCATGCCTCACTGACTCTTCTCTTGATTTCTAGCAATTAGGAGCCTTCCAGCCTGCCCAGAAGAAAACCTCTGCCTGCAGCATTGTTTTTAGGGACCAATTGGATGCTATTATCTCACTAAATTTTAACAACCTGTGGCTGTACATTGGAGCCCCAGCTGGTGAGCCTACAGCACCTGCTTGGCCTACCTCCATACATTTCCCCTCCAAACTCAGCCCTTGCAAGGAGGCAGAATAGATAAAATCCAGAGGGAAACAGATAAACCAGAGCACTTCATTCAAAAAACGAGCCAAGACATTGCTCAAGAAAAAGGATTCACCCACCCTCAGCAATGGAAGTCAGGAGAATCACGACAAGCACCACCAGGAAACCTCTGCTTTTAAAACAGTCAGTATTTTACCCACAAGTGGCCATGTAATAAAAATAATTGCCACTTGTCATCATTAGAGATGAGCAAGGCAAAACCTGTGCTTTTAATAAGCCAGTATGGATTTCACATTCTGCTTGCTGCCTGAGCAACAGCAATTGCTGCTTCCTTTGGAGATTGATTTTGCCTTAAGCTTGGTCTTAGGAGGTTATCTGATTAATTTTTGGTTATTTGGGAAAAGGGGACAGAGGCCAGGCCTCCCATGGAAGTGAAAATAAAAATATCTGTGTGTAAATCCCTTTTGCACTTTTTTTTTGGCTCTGTTTTCCTTGAGCCTTCAAACTAGCAGCTTGAGAGGAGAAAGGAGCTAGAGGCAGATAAGATGGGGTTACAAAAGCCACTAAAATAAGGACAGCTCTCTCCCTTAGAGCTAAAACAAATGCTAGAGAACCAAATGCTGCAACATCTCTGTCCCAAACATGAAGTGCAAGTGGGAACTGTTCTCACTTGCTTCTACTTTTCTCCCGAGCAGCAAGAGTGAAGGGAAAAGGCCCCTGGCCAGTGGTTTGACTTTGGCCACACGACAAGGTGCAGTGGCTTTGGTGCTGGAATGGATAACCAAGGCACTGCAGATGACAAACACTGCAGCAGCTCAAGCTTCTGCTATGATGAATAATCCCCTCACAGCCTTTCAGCTCGTTCATTTTGCCAAATCCTGCCTGCAAGAAGCCCTGCTGTGGATTCACTGACACTGCACATGCTGAAAGCTGGAAGACACTGGAAGGCGACTGGAAGAACTGGTGGGGGCTAGTGATTTTCTACAGTTCCCCACAGCACCTTCTCCTGGAGGCAGCTGGGGTGGGGAAAAGCTGTGCTCCTGGATCTAAGGCAAAGGAGACTATGAATGCCCCAGTTATAAATAGCAGAGCTTTGATCACCTCCCTGGCGACTCAGCTTTCCTGCTGTGACGTATGTGCCTCATCCATCTGGGACTGGAGCATCCAGCAGCTCCTGCTTCTGCAAGGCCCCTGGCTAGAAGAGGCTATGAGTGGAGTAGCTGTCAGCTCCCCAATTCCATTTTGTCCAGGTTATAACCTGGATGCCATAAGAGAATTAAAAAAAAAAAGAGTTTTGCTACCAAGTGTAGTAAGTGTACAATAATTAATCTGCATGTTTTTCAAACTAATACTGATGCAGTGCCTTGCTTATGCAAAATAACCAAGTGCACAAGAATTAAATGCATCCCTAACCTTCCTCTCTTCCTCTTGCTGACAGCTGGAATGGTTTAGGATTATCTCATCGGTACTTTGCAGTGGACATGACACCCACGTGATGTAATTAAGATAATATATTCAGTAATAAACTTGCACTTGCAGTTCAGCCAGCGATGCCTTGCTTCTACTGCAAGGCAGCTCACCTTATAAAAATAAAGCACCAACGAGAAGCTGATGTCTCCAGCAACGTTATTTAATTTGTACCACTGATGTGAGGGAGCAGTGGAGCAAGTTTTTAGTCTGAACCAAGTGAAGGTAGTGAAAACACACCCCCAGGCTGCTACAGAACCCCACCAAAAGATGGACAAGGACCTGTAACCTCTGATCTCAGCTTTGG
>NW_008620833.1:0-9115 GCF_000691845.1 Merops nubicus | reverse complement strand
GTCAGCAGGCTGTCACCAAGCACTAGAAGCAAGGTACCTTCCCCAGGTGAGTGCCAGGGATTAAAGAAACAGGTCCAGAGTCAGGCAAAGCCCCTGGGTGAAGGGAACAGCTGCTGAGGTTCATAATGCCATTAGGACTGTACTTCTGCTGCATATATAAGGACACTGCTGCTTTGGAAGGGTCATTGCACTGCTACTACTCAGTGAAGCAAGCAAGAAAAAAGGAAAAGGGAAGTGTGGAAGTGGGAGGGAAGCTGGGGGAGAAAGGAGAAAAAGATACTCTCTTTCTTGCCTTCCAGACCACAAGGGAATAAGCTTTCCTGTAACAATGAAGTAAACAAGCACCCCTGAAGAAAATAGGCATCCTTCAAACACTCATTTATATTTAATAGCTGAGCATTTACAGAAAGTAGAGGTGGAGGCCAGTGTCCTGCAGTGGCTTTGTTAGCTGCTCAGCATTACACACTGGAGCCTTCGTGGAACTGCTGCCTCCCCACACATGCCTCCAGGCACCCTTGGGCAGAGACAAACACAACCCCACCAGCAGCAGATGAGCACGTCCACCCCTGTAACAAGAACTGGCTGCTTCAGACACAGAGACAGCACTCGTGTGGTGCACAGAGCTCCAGCACGCCGCAGCGACACCAGGCACTGCCTTCCAAGGGCCTACATCTCCTCAGAGAGAAGGGTAAATAAATCATAAGAAAATAGCCCTGTCTGTCAGAAAGGAGTTCCCTGACATCCCTGAGGAAAAGGCATCTGTTTGATGGTTATTTGGCCTAACTGTATCATGAAAAAAAAAATAGGCCTGATGCCAGAAATAATGGTACAAATGAACACAGAGAGATGCTGGGACATTAGAAAAGTTAAGAAGTTGCTGCTTTGTCTGGTGAAGGACAAGAATACTATCTAGATTAGAAAAAGAGATGTCAAGAACACTCCTTTGAAAAACAGAGCCACAGCTCTCTCCATCAGCAAACCTGCTTCAGGTGGAAGTACCATTGTTTCAGAGGCTCACGGCCAGTCTCGTGCTTCTGTTACTACTGGGCTTTCCCCAGCACAGCCCCATCTGGGAACACCAACAGCCCCCTGGAGGTGAGAACCTCAGCAGCCTCTCCTGACCTTCACTGGGGCACAGGGGGGAGCAACAGGGAACACTTCTACAGGCCAGGGTGGGTACAGCTCCATGGACTCCTGTGGATTATGAGAACCAGAGAAGCAGCTTGTTCCCTCTGTCTCTGCCATCTCTACATCTTGTTCCCTCCAGCTCTGCTGTGGCATATTCCCTGTAGGACTGCAGTCCCTGCACACAAACACACCCTGGGGAAAGCCACAGCCTGCCCCAGCAACTGCTGGGCAGCCTCACTGACTCAAGAGGACTTCATGAGTCAACCCCAGCTCTCAGCCCACGTCAGAAAGCACCAAGTCATGTGCCACATGGCCAGCAGTCACTAGCCCAGACCTGGGGGAAACGTGTCTCCAGCAGGCTGCCTGGATGTTGGCCTCTAGGGAAGAGTCCAAGGCTCCAAGGAGTATGTTTTCCTCACAGTCTGTACCAGAAACCTACACTGCAAGTTAAACACTCCTTGTCTTAAGAGGCCATAGCCAACAAAAATGGCTACATGGAAAAAATAGGCAAGCTCAGGGGAAATCAGCTGTGTCACAGCACTGGTACAGAACTCACCAACATGCTCAGGCTACCCCACCGTGTTTCAAACCAGAATTTTATTTCTTTGCATAACCAAACTGACTCCAGAACACCATCCACAGAATCCCTTATTTGCTTCTTAAAAGGTGCAGGTCTGTCTGTTCTGCTTGTTCTGTTCTTTAATTATCCTAATGAAAGCAAATGTGAATCCCCAAGGGTTTGGTCCCTTTCTGACTGACCACTTTTAAATTCAGGGGCCATGGAGATGAGCAGCCATCAACACCCTCAGTTTTGAACTTGTGCCTCTGGGGAAGATCCTCCTGGTACCTGATGCAAGATGGGCAATATGCTATAGCCAGAAGAGAAGCTAAGCAAGACTTCTAATTTTCTGCCATCTGTAAAGCATGTGAAAAAACAATTTAGGCTCCAGAAACATTTGAGAGGCCACTGGCTTCTAGCAGTGCAGTCCCCTTCAGATGTGCAATATCTTACAGGAAGACCTTCCTTCCATCCAAACAGAGAGCTAGTTGTTTGATATATTTAAAAGCTCCCCTTCAGAATCAGTTTAAATTGAAGACTGTGCAAAGTGAGAGCACTAGCTTTGTTTCATATAGCTGTTTGTGAGGGGCACTGGTTAAGTCAGGAAGCCAAGGCTCAAGAGAGCAGAGTCCTCTTCCAAGTTCTGCAAGTGATTTGCTGCTGCCTTTGAACACACTCCCACCTCTCAGGCAGAGCATCAGGAGAGAAACTTTCCTCCTGCAAAGAATCGGTATGACATCTAGCAGAAAGAGGCCTCTAGCTGTTACTGCAATATAAATAATAAATGAGTGAAATAATAAATAGAAATAAGGCATTCTGTTGCAAACAAAGCCAACATATTAGGGAACGTGTTCCGTTTTATAAAGCATAGCCAAACAGCAGCCTAAGCTCCAGTGCTAACACACAGTGCCTCTTTTAAAGCTTCAGAGAAAGCAACACAAGTCCCTGGGCAACTCTATCCAACCCTGAGCCCTTCCAAGGGTTCATATTGATAAGGCAACTTGAATTGTTCATGTAATGGTACAATATCATCCTTAACTGCTTCAAATTCCACGGCTCAGCATGCCCCATGAACACCCAGTGGGTGTCATTGCAGCTGTGCTGAACTCAAGCAGCAGGACTGGCCTCGTGCTCTCTGAACAAGAGCATCACCAGCCCCTGTGAAGCAGATGGTCTGGTTAGTAACTGCCCTGTCCAGAGCCCAGCTTGGGCTGCTGTCTGAGAGGAGGAAATGTGCTTCACTAGATGGGCCAACACTGCAGGACTCAGGCTGCCTGGCTTCTGCCACCAAGTACCCCCTGAACTTATGCAGGAGTATGAATAACCTGCTTTATTTCTTCATGCCCCCATTTTCTGCTATTTCACTCAGACAACTTCTTGCTGCTTACATGTGAACAATGCACATGATAGATAATAGTGTAATAGGAATCCTACCTTGGTGGAACACTCTGGGTGCTGTTATGAACCATAATTGTGGCCAAAAAGACAAAAGCACCTCTGTTCCGAGTCAATGGGATATAAGGTAACCTGCCTGAACCTCTGTGTGCACCACACTGTCCCACATGACACCACAGAAACGTCCAACATTCTGACAATACCAACAAAACCACATTTTACCAGCAGCTGGATGATAAAAACCAAACCCCACGAATGAAAAACTCCTGTGTCAACCTCCTCACCCTGCCCACCAGGGCTGTGTTGAGTCAGGATAAACCACCAGCCATTCAAAGAAGCAACCTGAATTCTGCTTGCTGGAAAAGAGGGGAGGAGAAGAATGATTTCTCAAGTGTAAGTAAGCCCAGGATGAGACCAAAGGAAGAAGACCAATAGGATTTATTTGTAATGACAACTGACAAGTGATCACCATAAAGATATTCTTGGAACAGAATCCTGCTAATCTCTGCTATAATTCTAGTCCCAAATGGTTTGGCTCTGGCAGTGCTCTTAGAAATGATCTATGTGAAAGCATGGGGATTGTCAGGGAAGGAGTTTTGCCCTGACAGTTACATTTTGGGCTCATTGGGTTGGTTTGTGCTTCCTCTGTCCCCCCTCCTCCCACCTCAGTGGGTGTGGTGCTTTTGTTGTTGTTGTGTTGGGTTTGTTTTTAAAGTTAAGGTCAGCTACAATTAGTATTTAGAAAAGAAAATGTTTATAACCTCTTGCTTTTATCATCATTAATAATGCAACAAATGTATTGAATGTGGTCAGACTTTTCAGCAATCTGTAGTGCTCTCCCCCTCTGGCTCAGAAAATATGTACCTCTTGAGAGAAAATCTATTTCATTAGAGACCTGATAAAATGCCTAGAAATGACAACATAAATAAGCATTTAAGTGCTGCTCCCTCTTTCACTCTGAAGTAATTTCCAGCCGAGAGAAGTGAGAAAGAAGCTGCAGTGGGATGGAGGGAGAGAAAGTTGATGAATATTTGATCACAATTGTCCTAAATAAATGCTTCTCCTAGACATGCCCTCTTGATGTACCAACTGCACCGTTAGCCTCACCTCTTCCATAGCATCTCAAAAGCAAATCCTTGGCCAAGATATTTTGAGTTGCCAAGTCAAAGTGAAGAATTCTCCCTTGCCTTTTACTCCTCCCTTCTCCAGTGTGTTTTTAACATTGCTGTCATTTCTTTTCCTTGTTTCCACTGCTCGCTCCCCAAAACACTTTGATAGGTGAACTAGAGTCCCTTCTACAGAGCTGCTGTCTGCTCCAGAGGTGGTGTGAAATGCAGGTTGTGGTCAGGATGCTAAATCTGGGATGGCTGTGCTGAGCTTCTTCACAGGAGCCTCTCAAAGAGATGCTGAGGTTACAGGTGGGGGAGGAAGGCAGCAGCAAACCAGCAGCTTAAGATCCTTTCCTCACAGCTCCACAGTCCCTCTTCTGTGCCTCAGCTCTGCCCAGTGATGGCTCCCAGGGTATGTTTAGATGTTCAGCCAAACTGGACACCAACACAAACTACGTTTATTCCTGCTGTTTGTTCACAAAGCCCTTCCTTCAGGATCACCAGAACCAACTGAGAAATGAAAGTAAGTGACTCTGCCCCAGGCTGAGATTCCTTCTCCCTACTGAAGGGCCTATCAAGGAGGCAGTATGCAACGAGCCCTCAGATGAAAACAGCAACAAGAAAACCCTCTCCACAACACAACAAACAAAATCAACCCTCACACACACACACCTCTGTGGGGACAGGGAACCCCTGCAACACTCATCTGTGAGGAGCCTCTCTCCCCCTTCCCAGGCACCACACGAGCCAAACAGACTTCACCCCTTTCCCCTTGCTGTGCCCCAGTGGAGCAGGGCATTGCAGTTAACTGTGGCACTCAATTCAGGAGAAATGAGGTACAAAGCAAAATTCACCAAGGGACTTGGCATTTTTATAGCAACTAAGTGGCAGTAAAAGACTCACAACAAAAAGTACAAGCAGCTTCTTTGGGTTTTCAAGTTTTCTTGAGGAGCTCATCCATATAAGAATATATTAATCCTTCAAGTGCCTTCTCCATATATGCACAAATTGTCTGCCCAGATCTCCATGGGTCTTGTTTCATCAAGCAACCACCAAATTCCTTGCACCCCTCTCTTCTGCTGACCATTTGCCCAGCACAGAAGATTTTGTTATTAATGGGCACACCAACCTTCAAACAGACACAAAGACCCCAAAGAGGAGGGAAGAACAGGTCAGTGCACTCACTCACCACACAGGACGTGGAGAAGGAGAGAGCTGGCCAGGGGTCCACACTGGGGAGATGGAATCAGCCAGGCCATGAGGCCAATCATGCAACAGAGACTCCTCTTCCTCTCCACCATCCAGGGGACGCCGCCTGTTGTGCGTGGCTGGGAATCTGTCCCAGCAACCAGAACCCCCACACAGCACAGCTGCTGCACAGGCAGGTCTCCCAACTCCATCACCAGCAGAGTCAGATCTTATATTGTTGGCTTCTTGCTCCTCTTCCAAGTTCACGTGGAAGGTGGGGGCACCTGGTGGGGATCTCCTCATCAGTCCCCACCCCAGGCTGGCCAGGCCCTGGGTGAAAGCCAGCCAGGAGAGGCTTCCTTGCCTGGTTGTGGCCATCATCCATTTTGACAACCCTCACTCAGGGCTGGGGGCTTCAACCCCAGTACTTCAATCTTGCTGGGGGTTTAACCCCAGTACTTCAATCTCCCATTTGACTGAGGTCACACAGAAAATCTATCTAAAGCAAAGAACATTATGTATGCTTCTAAATCCTAAGCTGAACACCACACAGTCTGGGGCACTCCTCCTGTATTACAGGTGAATCACACTGTAGCCACACAGACACCATCAGTTTTCCAAGCTGAAGAATTCAGGCATAGTGAGGAAGAGTAGCACCTAAGAAGAGCTGAAGCCAGGAAATAAAGGTTTTGTACAAGCCTTTGGAGAAGGGAGCCCGTGTTGTACGTCAAGGCCATGCCACTCCATAAATCTGTTTGAAGGTGGTAGGTTTGCCTAGATTATTCAGCTCTTAATAGTGGGAATCCTGTGAGGAACAGCAGGTTAGGGAGGTCAGCTAGAAGGTTACTGAGGTCTACCTGGCAAAGCTGCACTGTGGAAATTAATCAGAGAGGTCACAGTGGTATTACGGAGGATATTCAGAAGCAGTAGCAAAATTTATAGGTTTTTCCTATCAGTAAGACAGACAAGTCTCCTAGTTAACAGCAGGCTATGCAAAGGCCTCAGTTATTATGCAGCACAGAAGGTCACAGTCCATAG
Source organism: Merops nubicus (assembly GCF_000691845.1). Lineage (NCBI taxonomy): Eukaryota > Metazoa > Chordata > Aves > Coraciiformes > Meropidae > Merops > Merops nubicus. The sequence continues at coordinate 2,698 of NW_008620833.1, read as the reverse complement.
CAGAAAGCTGTCAGGAGATGCCAAGTAGAAAGCCATCCAGAACAAGAACTGTAAGAGCAGGTTCAGATGAAGGTACTGAAATCCAAAAAGCATTCTATTTGAAATGCTGGTGTGAGCCCAGCTCCCTTTGAAGCACAGGAACAAATAAAGAAGGAAGAACTCCATAACACTATTGACTAATCTCTTCTCTGAAATCCCAGCTCTCATCGCTACCCCATTCACAGACAGGCTTCTGCCAAATCTGTGCCTGACTGTATCCTCTTCAAAGGAGGGAAAGAAGTTTCAGTGAGGTTTAATTTAAACATTTAAAGGATATTAAGAAAATTACACCCCTGTGTATAGTGACAGCAGCTCTTTTTTAGGAAGCATCCCTTTGTGATGGTTTAGGCCCAGCCAGGAGGACACGTGGCTGCTGGCTCATGGCCCCACTAATGGGATGGAGAAGGAGAAAAATACAAAGCCCATGGATTGAGATAAGGAGAATTGAACAGAACAATGGAAAAGGAGAAGAAAACAGCCCTAATAACAGCAATCGTAGTGAAATGATATATAAAGCAAATGATACAAGCTGCAGAGAGCAGGTGATCTCCTACCCAGGCAGAGAGCACGGCCTCCCCCCTCATGTAGTGGGCATGGTATCCAATCATCTCTTGGCTGGTTGGGGTGTCTGTCCTGGCTGTGGCCCCCTCCCAGCCTCGACTGAAAACTAACCCCAGCCTAGCCAAACCAGGATACTCCAGAAGAATAATTAGCACTCATTTATGGAAGGCAAGACCTCTCTCCTCCTCTTTTACCAGCATACTCGGCTGCAGCAGCCTCACACTGTCACCTAACTACTTAATATAGAGAAAGAAACGGGCAGAAACAGTGACTAGGCAGAGATGCTGTGTTTCTACAAAGCTAAGTTTCTACTTTACCTTCTATTCTGGTTCTGTTCCACAGGCAGGCTTTTGCCTAGGACTCGTATCCATCATCCCAGCAGTTTCCTGGGCTAATCCCACCTCCCTTTGCAGTGCCTTTCCATTTGCCTAACACAGCAAGGATTTACTGGTCCTAGAGCACAGGGACAAATCCTGGAAGGAATGGGTAAAAAAACTAATAACTGGTGTAAATCTACTTGGGCCATGGATCATATCTGGCCTGTGGTGAACAGAAGAGAACAATTTTTTCCTTCCTGTAATTCTGGAAGACTTGTTAGTGAATTCTTTGTAGGGCATAAGATAACCTGTTTTTTTTTCTTTTTTCCTTCCCCAAACAATCTCAGCTGTGCTATTTTTGGAAGTAGTGACACTAAACTCCCATGCTATTCACTTCTGAATCAAGATAAATCACTTCAGAGCTAAAAGTGTCTGTGGTGAAACTCCAGCCATGTCAAGGGGTGAAAAATCCCAGATGAACCTGGCCCATTATGCCTGCTCTAAAAGGGAGAGACAGAGGAGAAAAGACAAGGTAAAAAACCACAAACAAACCCTGGGATAAACAGTGTGATCCTAGGAGTCAGAACTCCACATCAACATTTTCACCTTGATAAAAACCATCATCAAACCTTCAGTATTTAACGACCAGTTTCCACTTGGCACAGAAGAGGAAAAAAAAAAAAAAGAAGAAATGGGAAGATGAGAAAGGAAAAGCAAAAAGAAACAACATTTTCTGTATAAGTTCAGGAAATCTTTTCTCCAGCAGATTCTTTTCTTATTCCCTCTCTTCCCTGTAAGGCAGGATTAAGCAGTGCTGCAGCATCCACTGTCGGCTCGAATCCCCTGCCTCCCAGAATGGGCACTCCTAATTAAAAGCTTAGCTCACCTTATCCCTCCAGTTTCCCAAGTGAAAAGTCAAAGCCTGCATTTAATTGCATATATATGTGTGCATGTTTAAAGCCGGAGCTCTGAAGAGAGATGAGATTTGGGAGAGGGAAGGGGACCAGGCACAGAGGTATTTGACAGTCTCAAAGAGGGGAAAAATGAGAAAAGAAGGAGGGCAAGAAAACAAGAGTGCAATTTCTCCTTCTCTCTCCCTTTAGTCCCCCACCCTCCTACCTCCCCCATTAATTTATTTTTTCCTGTAGGATACAAGCTGCCATTTCACCCCAACTCGCTCCATTACATCTCTTTGGCTCCCCAGTGGGAACAAGGGAGGCACAAAGAGGTTTGTCCTGTGCTTATGTAGGCTCTGTTTTTTTATTACAAGATTTATCTCATCACTAGGGCTTGGCTGGGGGAAGGACTGAATCAACTTTTGCTTGTGCACAGCCCGGGAAGGATGGATTCCTAAAGAGAATCAGAATCTGTCAGGGCTGGAAGGGACCACAAGGGTCACCCAGTTCCAACCCCTCTGCCATGAGCAGGGACACCTCCCACTAGATCAGGCTGCCCAGAGCCTCCTCCAGCCTGGCCTTAAAGACCCCCAGGGATGGGGCCTCAACCCCCTCCCTGGGCAACCCATTCCAGGGTCTCCCCACTCTCATGGGGAAGAACTTCTTCCTCACATCCAGCCTGAATCTGCCCACTGCCAGTTTTGCCCCATTGTTCTGCCAATGACTAGGCCCAAGAGGAACAATACAACCAGCAGAAAGACAAACCAATAAGCAGAATGTATTGAGAACAAGAAAGTCACACCATGAATGACCACCGGGGGTACCAACAAGTCAACCAGTTCATACACAATCAACACAACCCCCAGCAATCCCAGAAAAGACACA
>NW_008620832.1:27535-28172 GCF_000691845.1 Merops nubicus | reverse complement strand
CCCCCCCCAGGCCCGGCGGGGAGGCGTTGCGTGCCGGGATATGTAGTCCTCCAAAATAAAGGCGTTTCGTGAGGCGTCTGAGGGGTTCTGCTGTGGAACAGGGCGTTGGTAGAGGGGGGCTCTGGGGCACCCCAAGTCCTGGTACATCCTCTGGGTGGCTGCGAGTGAACCCCATTGCACCATGGAGCCCTCACAGTGCACCGAGCCGTTTGGGGGGAATATTCTGATATTTCATGCCCAGCAGAGATTAGCTTCACTGCTGAGACTGGAAACCTCACCACGAGATTGGGTGGGAGCAATCGTCAGCTGGGGCTGCTGTTGTGACAGGAGAAGGGATGATGGCTTGAAAGTAAAACAGAGGGGATTTTCACTAGTTAGAAGAAATTTTTTACACTCAGAGTACTCAGGTACACTGGCCCAGGTTGCCCAGTGAGGTGGTCGATGCCCCATCCCTGGAAACCTTCCAGGTGAGGTTGGATGGGGCTCTGGGCAACCTGCTCTAGTTGCAGATGTCATAGAAACATTGAATCACAAAATGGTTTGGTCTGGAAGGGACCTTGAAGATCATCTAATTCCAAACCCCCTGCCACAGGCAAGGACACCTTTCACTAGATCAGGATGCTCAGAGCCCCGGACA
>NW_008620832.1:22034-27502 GCF_000691845.1 Merops nubicus | reverse complement strand
TAACCGCCTGTGGTTGCAGACCTGGCCAAGGGGCTCACCACCCTCACAGCAAAGAACTTATTCCTTCCATCTAATCTAAACCTGCCTTCTTTCAGTTTACAGCCATTGCCCTGGGGTTGGACTAGATGACCTTTAGAGGTCTCTTCCCATCCAAATCATTCTGTGATTCTGTGGTTGCTTTGCTGTGTGATTTCTGTCTGTTAGAGATCACATCACATTGAATATCATGATCCGTAGTCCAACCTACAGATCATGGGTTCAGATGGTGACTGGATCTGGCTTCACAGAGCAACCCTTGTCAACACGCTGTTATTAACAGGCCTATCTCACTCAAATTGCTCAACGGTAATAATTGGAGATAGTTTGAACAATCTTACAGTTTATCCCCGTTAGCGTGACTGCTCAACCACAGCCACTGAGTGCAAAGACTGAGAATGAAACTGCAATGCAAAGATGAAAAAAAAAAACACCCCAACCCCACCAAACTCATTCAAATGACCACGGTTGAAAACCCTTTTAGCTACTATTTTAGTTCAAAACAAGGATTCTCTCTGTGTTATTTTGAAAGGCCAGATTTCAGCAAGGACAGGGGGAAAAAAAAACAACCCCCAAATTCTGCACTGTAATCCTTTGGCTCTTCAACAGAGCATGATGTTTTATGACAGAAATAAATAACACATTTCCAAGTGGTTTTGAGATAAGATTTCAGAAGGTAGCACTTTTTACCCGGAAGAATTGCACTCAGTATCTATCATTTCATGCCTGCCTGGCCTGAAGAATATCTTGTCAAGGCAGAGAGAAGACTGATATTAAGTTGGCATTTAAGTAACACTGGGATTATTGTCCATGTCCTTAAGAGCATCCCAAGTGAACATGAGGGTTAAGATGTCTTGAGGTTAAAAAAAAATATAATAATGACAGATCACACCAAGCAGGGGGGTGAAAGCTCAAAATAAAAATTGAGTTTTTGTCCCTGGCAGCAGCAGCAAATGTCATCTCCTCATCTGCACCATGCTGGTGGTTCAGCCCCACAGCCCCACGCTGCCGGTGTTGGGAGAGGGGACTTCCCCCTTGCAGCCTCCACAGTTGGTTCTTGCACTTGTGAACTTGAGGATCCAGTTACAGGATGAAAACAGGCTTTGAACTTCTTGTGGTATTCTCCAGCTGGGGCCCCAGCAAACCACATCGACCATTTCTGAAGCCCAGCCCTCCACGAGGGTGATAAATATAATCCCTGCTTTACAGCTGGGCACGAGGAGCAGCAAGCAGAGGATGTTTGGTTTTTTTTACAGCAGGCTGAGTCACCTAAAATCTGATTTAAATAAATGGATTGGAACCTGCCAGATGTGCACACTGCTGGGGATAGCAGGTGTCCCCCAAATCCTGCCCTTCCTCCTGCATCTTCTCCTCTGGCTATCATTGGTCTCTGGCATACGTAAAATTAAAGAATAAGTGTTTTGGGGAAGGGTTGCATTCCATCTTTTGATTTACTAGAAATAGGTGCCAGAGTGATTTAAATGCCATGTACATGGACAACAGCAAATGCACGTGTACAGTTCTTGCAAGCTTTGCTCCAGTTCTCTCTTCAGAATGAAGAATTTAATTAAAAATCTTCTTTCAGCTCTAGCTGCCAAAGAGAAACCAGATCCATCTATAATCGTTGCTGCAAACTCCTCCAAAGACAAAGACACCCTTAGAGCTTGGAGAACCATCCTCAGCTTCAACGCCAGGTTCTGCTGGGGCTCTGGGAAGCTCCATGGGAGCAAGAACTTCTCCTGGCTCACTGCAGTCCTGCCTCTGGACGTCCTTTTATGCAAGCCCCTGTCTCCTGCAATGAATTACAGTAATGCAGCATCTCTTGCACTGGCACAAGCTCCCTCAGCGTAATTACCCCACTGTGAATTCCTCGACAAGCCCTTTCCCTGGCTCAGAGTTTCACAGGCTGTGGGAAGCATCTCCCTGGAGGGGCGCAGCTCGGAGGGAGGATATTGTTTCCATTCACAGCCCTGGAACATGCCAATTATGCTGGGAGGAAAAGGGGGGGGTGGCAGCTTTCACTTGGGAGGGACAGGCTGGACAAATAGTTTGTGAAACGCCAACTTAACCCCATCTTGTAGGGAATTGTCTCCAGCTCTTTTCCCCTTTCCTAGTTACTGTAATGAGGGGCTGACTTCCCAGATTAGCTCTGGCTATTTAAATGCTAATTTAATTAACAAAACATCCTTGGGGGAGAGGCATTACTTGTCCCTCCCATTCATTTATCGAGTTTCTGAATGCAACACTATTTTCATCAGGTTGTGGAGTCACAATTATTGCTGTACCCACCTGATCAGAGCAGGGATTAAAGCAATGATGTGGAGGAGAAAAAAAAAACAGGTCCTTCGTCTCAATTTTTTTTGGTAAGCAACTAAATTTGATGGATATTGTTGAGAAGTAACCAAGTCTGAACAATTTCCCAGAGAACTGGGATGCCTGGGCTCTGCATGTCACCAATGGAAGGGGTTGGCTTTTGTTTTTATCTAGATGATGGTATGAATGGTTTAGATCTCAGATCGTCTGGGTGGAATTCTACCTCAGGGCAAGGCAGAAAACATGACAGTTTTTGGGATGCCTTTTCTTCTAAACCATAACAAGCAACCAATCAAGTGTATTTTAAAGCAGTTTTTTAGTTTGTTAAACCCTGCATCAAAAGAAACACATCAATTATGGATTTCCTGCAGACCTACTTTCTGCCCATAAATCATTCAGGCGCTGGAAAACTTAAACAAAGGATCTTATCAGAGTTCAGGTGGTTGTATGCAAATTCTTAAGTGTCCACTTTCACAAGAAGCTCAACACCACTGGGACAGTCCCAGTCAGAGACTGGGAAGCGTTCAGGACATCCAGGACATCTTCAGTGAGTGGGGCCTCAGCACAAAAGTATTTGGCAAAACGTTTTAAAGATAAGACTTGCTGCTCTTGTACATTTTTTCATAGCTTTTTGTTTTGCCCAGTCCTCTGTGGTAATGAGTTTTGTTCTGATATGTTAATTTTGCCTTTTAGGTTTATCTTGTTTTTCAGTCTGGAGATACGAATAGATAAATGGAGTTGAAATGTAGAGGTACTTACAGGCAAAACCACAAGACAAATTTGTTATAAATTTCATTGAATTAGAATTGAGAAAAAAAAAAAAAACACCAAGGGGAATCAGTATTAAAAACAGATTGAGAAATCTGGATAAAACAGGAAATCAATTTCTCCAAATAAGTTGTGTCACAATTCTGCTTGTTATCAAAATACTGTTTATGTGTTTTGTTGGTTTTTTTTGTTTTTTTTAAAGAAATTGCTAAAATTTCTCATCTAACACTCTGTAGAACTCTACAGGTTGAGGAGACTCACTTTAACTTTAGCAAGGCACTTTCTCTGCTTTACTATTTCAATAGGAACTTTCTAAAATCAAAGGATTGATTGTTTCCAGGGTAATTCATAAATGAGAATTTTACTGGTCCTGGAATGGACTTTTAATGTGAGCCACTGCCTCCTGCTCTGTTAACACCATCCCTGGGCAAATGAATGAACTCTTGAAGTCTTCTTACAGAACTAAATTATAATAAAACCTGAAACAAACTGACAACCCCCACTTCTTTAAAGTTATTCTAGAGTTCAAAGTCCTGGTCACAGACTGCATGGCATTATAGGACATCAGGCTCTTTCCTATATCACCCAGAGGCAATCCCAAATTGATTCCCAGGCTCTGGTGTCTCCCCAAACCCCCGACGTGCCCTGTTCATGGCAGTGAATTTCTTACAGCTATGCTTTGTCTGACCCCCTTCTCCCAAACCTCTGAGATTTCAACCAAAAAATCACACCTCTGGCAACAACACAGGGTCAGTATTAGCCATTTATCTGCTAGGATGAGGCCACCAATAAGAAATTCCTCATCTTATTGACTAGAAGTATTTATTATTCGTATCAGTTGTTGAGTTTGCTGATGCAGGTGTCTCAGAGCAACTGGTTCTACCAGTCCTGCTGCATTTTATTTGAGTGGTTCTTCCCTAAACTAAAGATCCACCATTGGATTTGATTTGTTTGAAAATAAAAGAGATTTTTCTGTCTTTAGAGAAAATGGAGAATCTCTAGAGAACTTGAAAACCACAAAATTAGCAGATGAGTATGTTTAGTGGTTGCAAGACAGGTTTTGGTCCTAGGAAACCAAAAAAAAAAACCCTATGAAACGTTAACCACTGGCACCCTGAAGAATGCAAATTCAGAGGGTTGTGTAATGTTTGCAGCATTTATCTCCTCGAACTTCTGAGACACATGATCTGTGAGAGCTGAACTGCCTCGACTTCAAAGGCTGGAATATGCTACAGCTTCATCTGCAGAGTCGTGTTCTTGCTCCACTTCTGCAGAGGAGACACCTGCAAAAGCCACATTTTTTTTTACTTTTCTGCCCATCCATACCTTCTGTTTTCCTCACCTTCCCTCTCTGCAGAAGCTGTAGAGCTTCAGGGCATATCTTGCTGATCCAGACACCACCAGACACTGGCCGAGCTCCTAATCCAAACCCAGATCTAAATTTTCCAGCTGTACTCAGGCTAATAATGAAAAAAAAAAACCCCAACAAAGTGTTTCCTATGTTTAGCAAATAGCACCTCAGGCTAAAATGCCAGCTCCAGATACCCCCAGATTTAATGAGCTGGTGATTTGATGTTGAAACCTGGGAAATTGTGATAAATTGAGATGTTTCTGTCACCACCGGGAGCTGCAGAATTTATTGTTGGAGCAGGAATTTAACAGCGACCGAAAATTCCTTTTGGACTCTATAGACAATAGTGACACCCGGTGGCTAAGGGGCAAAATAAAATCAGGTCTCATGGTTATCTTCCCCTTTCCTGTCCTTGTTTGCTGATTTTCTCCTGCTGCTTTTAAAGAACGAGCTGGGGATGGGGAAGTATCTCCAGCCCTTTGAAACGTTTGGTTGACAAACAGCTGAATATGAGCCAGTGTGAGCCCAGCATCCTGGCTGGTGGGCTTGGCAGTGCTGGGTTAATTGTTGGACTTGATGGATCTTGAAGGTCTTTTCTACCCTAAACAGTTCTCTGATTCTATGAATCTGTGAGCACCCATCACCTGGTGGCACCAGTTCCCCTGGACCAGCTCCTTTGGGGTGAAAGTGGGAGAGCAAAGTCATGTTAACAACCCTCCCATGGCTCCTAAAATGCAGCAGCCAAACACAGAGGCACAGATGTGTTCCTGGAACCCAGAATTTGGCCAGAGGATTTCCACTGATCCTGCCACAACCTTTACATGTCCCATCCCAGGGTTCCTCTAGGCTCGGGGCTTGCACAAGATGGGAATTCTTTTAACCATGTTTCATCCAAACTGGCAACAGACTCGTTAGAATCATAGAATGGTTTGGGTGGGAAGGGACCTTTCAAGGTCACCCAGTCCAACCCCCCTGCAGGGAGCAGGGACATCTGCAGCTA
>NW_008620832.1:499-21926 GCF_000691845.1 Merops nubicus | reverse complement strand
TAGTCTCAATCTCTCCTATCTGAGTTTCAAGCCATCCCCCCTTGTCCTGTCCCAACAGCCCCTTCTCCAAAGTCTGTCCCAGCTTTCTGGCAGGCCCCTGGCAGTCCTGGCAGCCCCCAGCAGGTCTCCCCAGCTGGAGCCTTCTCCTATCAGGCTGCCCCAGCCCAACTCTCTCCTGCTGGGCTCCATGTGACAACAAGAATGAAACAGCATTTTTGACTATGGCTGTGGATATAACCCTAATACCTTCAGCTAAATGATTATTGATGGGTATTATTAATGTTTAACTACCTCAAGGAAAGTTTTAAAAAGAAATAAAGTAGCAATCTTTGGTGAAAAAACATATTTTATTCAGACTTACTAAAAATGAAAATGGAAATGCCCAGCTAATTACATCACTCATCAAGCTGTTCCTTTGAGGAGTGTGGAGTGTTGGCAGTGTGCTGCCAAAAGCTGGTGTCATGGGTCTCTGCTGGAAATGTGCCCACTGAACAAACAAACCAGTTTGCCTCCCAGAGCAGAAGTCCCCGTGGTGTTTCTCTGTGGATGAGCCTTGACATGAGATGTTCCCTGGGGTACTTCCCCATGGCTCAATGTGGCATACAGAGGATCTCAGGCTGAGCTCTGGGTGTAAGCATTTCAATTCAGATCCCAGGATCCCAGCCTGGTGGGGTTGGGAGGGACCTCTGGAGATCATCTCACCCAACCCCCCTGCTCCAGCAGCTCACCCACAGCAGGGTGCCCAGGGGCACAGCCAGGAGGGTTTGGGATCTCTCCAGAGCAGGAGACTCCACAGCCTCTCTGGGCAGCCTGGGCCAGGCTCTGCCACCCTCCCAGCAGAGAAGTTTCTCCTCCTGCTCAGGTGGAACCTCCTGGGTTCCAGTTGGTGCCTGTTGCCCCTTGTCCTGTCCCTGGCACCACTGAGCAGAGTCTGGCCCCAGCCTCTTGCCCCCCGGGGCCCTTTAGCTCTTGCTCAGCACTGCTCAGATCCCCTCTGAGGCTTCTCTTCTCCAGCTCAGCAGCCCCAGGGCTCTCAGCCTGGCCTGGCACAGAGATGCTCCAGCCCCTCAGCAGCTTCCCAGCCTCTGCTGGACTCTCTCCAGTAGTTGCTTGTCTCTCCGGAACTGGGAAGCCCAGCACTGGACACAATTCTCCAGAGGTGGCCTCATCAGGGCAGAGTAAAGGGGGAGGATAAATGTCAGCTTACAGGGAAGATGAAGCCCAGCTCTGGTACTTGGACCTTGCTGCTGACTGCTCCCAGAACTCTGCTTCACTGGTGCTGCTGACACCTGGATTTAGGAGCTTGCTGATGCTGCCTCTAATTGAAAATGTGGAGCAGGGGAGGATTGTTGGAGAGACAGGTCAATGTACTCTGGTCCCTTACTCATGGGTGGCTGCAAAAATAAGAAAACACCAGAATATTTTCTCTTAAACTTTGGGAATATCTCTTCTGAATAAGAATAACTGGTTTGGGGAGGAGCATCATTTTTCTACGAGTACGTTTTTAGAGTTTTGAAAAAGGCAATGAATCATGTTATTGTGAGCAAAGAGCATGAAGGTTGTTGGACAGCAGAAGGCCATCACAGCCAGAGAATGAAGGAGCAGTGTGTAGCTGCCAGAAGGACCAAGCCACCTCTTCCACCACCTCTCAGCTCAAAGGCCCATCTCTTTACAGAGACATCCCTCTTCCACTGAGTTGCATTGCACAGCATATGGGCTGTTGCTTGCCTGGAGATGGGTTCTCTTAACAAGCTCCTCCACAGTGAAACAGCTTCACACCCACCATGCTGCTCCTAATATTCAGCAAATATTGGATTAAAAAGATTGCATTTGAAGAAAGTGGTCCCAGAATGAAAACATCTCCCAGGTTCTTCTGTGTCAGGCTGCCCTGTGGCTTTTACTTCTTAACTGTTCTCTTCACTGCCTCCATCTCTCTTTTCCCTTCCTGAACGATTGTTACAGGTGAAGAGGCAGCAAAATGTGAGTTTTCAGAATCTTTATCTCAGAAATACACAGCCCTGAGGTCATGCAGAAATCCCTGCTCAGACTCCACACAGAACCTCAGATCTCTGAGTTTTTCTGTTTCTTTCTCTCCCTTGTGAAATTAAAATAATGAAAAGCCAAATGAAGACATCAAAACTTACAGCATCAGGAAAAAAAAACAACCCTTTAACAATTCCTAAGGCTGATATAGATGTTTTATGGTGGTTGTGTTTGGGGACTCCCATGGAAACGGTGTGCTCAGGGCTTTGCCAGGCACAGCCAGCCCTTCACTGCCTCAAACCATCTGAGGGATCTCATGTAACATTAAACATCTTGCTGTACGTGCTCCAAGTGCTAAGTCACTGCTGGGCTGTGGGCAAATAATGAATTGTAGCCTTAAAAAAAGTGAGGGAAAGCTGTCTGGCTCACCAAGAGGGTGGTGGGATCTTTTCCCACTGCCTTACACAGGAGCTCCTTTACTCTCAGCTTTGCACACCCCTTTCTCCACCAGTCTGTGGCTGTCCTGCTGAGTGGGAGGTGGCCATCTGCCAAGGGCTGGGGTCAGGGACTGCCCACTAGATCTACAGTAGATGCTTTTCTGTTAACTCCTCTCAATTCCCAAAGGGGAAGAGAAAGGGAATAAGGGAGAGACACTTATGGATAAAAATAAGAAAACAGATTTAATGAAAATAACAATTAAAAAATGGAGTATATACAAACATACAAAACTAATATTGAATCCAAATCTCCTGATGGTGATTATGTCTCTGTCACCACTGATGGTGTGGAGCAAGCACTGGGGAAGGCCCAGACTGGACTCAGTGGCAGATGAGAACCAAATCCAGGAGCCATATTCTGGAACTGGATTCAGAAACACACAGGTTGGGATCAAAGGCTTAAGAACAGAGTCCTCCTTGGATGCCAGCCATTGAAGAGGAGATTTGACTCTTGTTCTCCCTCAGCTTCATGCTGCCCACGCTGTCCATGGGCTGGAATCCCTCGTTGGTCAGCTCAGGGTCCCCTGTCCCAGCCACTCCTCCCTGCAGGTGCTGCCTTTGACTTTCTGCGACCGGATGTGGCCCCTGAGATGGAGCAGTGACCTCGGTCTGCACAGGAGCAAGAAGCCAGAGCCTTTCTGCACCCCCCAATCCTTGATAGCAACTCCAAACCTGGAGTGTCATCACTGTTAGAAGCTGACACTGTCTGTGGAAACCAGCCACAGAACTTCAGCAAGTGTAGTTCCTTAGAAGAGGCTGAGCTGAGAAGTGAAACCACTGAACAGAATTAGCTCTGTTCCAGCTCAGACCAGGACACCATCCCTTGCTCTCACCCCCACGAGTCACCTGAGTTCTCAGGTGATGTTGTACACATACCTGAGGGCAGCACTTGGATTGTCATAGGCACCTGCAAGCTGAATATTCACACGAATTAGCTTAACAAATCACCCCCACAAGAAGCACACTTCAATTCATCCAGAGCAGAACCAGAAAGACTGGAGAATTTTCTTCCAGACCTGCCTGTGCACACCTAGATTCATCCCAGATCAGAATTTGCCTTCAGTGATATATCCTACAGCTAGGAGGGACCACTGAGGGCTCTGACCCCTCTGCTCTGCACAAACTGTAGATTTGCCCACTTTTTTTCCCTAAATCTTCAGCTTTTCCCATAATTAGAGCTGCTGGTGCTTTATCTCCAGTTTGAGTCAGCTGTTTTTCCTTCCCTTCTTCAGCTCACTCTGCCCTCATGATCTAAGTCGTGTATTAAATCGATGAGATCATTTGCTTCCCACTCCAGGTTTTTTTTCTGCAGGGTTGCTGTGAAACTTGAAGGAAGGAGAGGAACTGGAGAGCACCTTTCTCACTTCTTTCAGCTTCTAAAACTGTAGCATCCAATCGACATGAGTTTTCTACCTTATCTCTGCGGCTGGGAGAGAGGAGAGGAGTGTTTGGAAGGCAATTTTCCTTTCCCACAATAGATGTCAAAGGTACACTGGACCTTTTGCTGGTGCTGGCTGCTCTTCAGGGGGAACAAGGAGAGTTTAATTGCCTGGTGAAGACTTAGAGGACCTGACTTTTAGTTTGGTAAAGGGAAACAAATCCCATTTCAACCAACTTAGTGGCCTATTTTCACCTGGAGGTTGGAGATCTGCAATGTTCTCTGTTGCCATCTTCCTACAAAGAAGGGCTGAGAGAGTTGGGCTTGTTCAGCCTGGAGAAGAGAAGGCTCTGGGGAGACCTCACTGCAGCCTTTCAGTACCTAAAGGGGCCTAGAAGAAAGATGGGGACAGTCTTTTGAGCAGGGCCTCTTGTGACAGGGCAATGGGGAATGGATTTAAACTAAGAGGGAGAGAAGGAAGAAATTGTTGACCCTGAGGGTGGTGAGCCCCTGGCCCAGGCTGCCCAGAGAGGTGGTCGCTGCCCCATCCCTGGCACCATCCCAGGGGAGGTTGGATGAGCTCTGAGCACCCTGCTCTAGCTGCAGATGTCCCTGCTCCCTGCAGGGGGGTTGGACTGGATGGCCTTGAAAGGTCCCTTCCAAACCCAAATATTCTATGATTCTTCCCAAGCACTGCAGAGATCCGTGGAGCTGCTTTTCCCCTACCCTGCCAGCACTGATATGATCCACAGAGAGACCTGTGGCTCTGGGAACAGCTTGGTCCTGCTCCTGAGATGCTTCATGCATCTCCTGATGCATTTTACAGGAACTGGCACTCTGGAAAGTCATCCTGGCCCTTCTTTTTCATGCATTGATGTTCGCAGGCAGAAGGGGGAGCCCGTACATTATTGTTTTGCCTGTAATCATCTCAAGATAGTGGTACAGAGCCATCAAATCAGAAAGGTTTTTTTGAACATGAGAGCTTTGCTTAGCTGATGTTCCAGACACATACAGCTAGGGGAAGGCAGGCTTGTGGAGCCCAGATTACTGTTATCTATCCCTTTGCAACAATAAGAAATCAAGGAAGATTTGAATTCTAAACAACTTTATCATGTGTCATCACGTTAGTTCAAACGCTAGAAAACAGAATTTAATTAAGAGCTCGTTACACAAACAAAACTACAGAGGGAAAACAGACCCTTTAGAAACAGAATAAGTCATAGCTGCGTGACATTTATTTTTGCTAATTTACTTACACACCCACTGGGAAACCAAGTAAGTCATCTGTACGGTGCCACTCTGGTTATTTGTATAGAAGCAGCACATCAGAGGTTTCCCAAGGAGGCTCATGAACCTTAAACTCCTAAACAAGGTTTGGGCTTTTTCAGGGTACTTTCATCAAGATGAGCCTCTTCATAAAGGCACCGTGCAGTCTTTTGTATCACTGCCCAAACCTCCTTTCTCAGAAGCACAGAAGCTCCCAAGCATACCACTGTCGTGTCCCTCAGTCACAGCTCCTTCTCCACCCTATAACCAACATTTTGGCCCATGCTTGTGCAACCAGGAAAACCCAAAAGTCCATTTTAGCTCTGAGGACCTCTGCAGTCCATCCCCTGGGATGGGTATCTTGTTGCTTCTCCTCCAAGATTGCTCTTTCTGATGAGTTTGAGACCAAGTAGACGCTTTTGACTTGTGACTTTGATACCATCTGTGCAATCCTTTAGTAGCTTTACCCACCTGCTGCCTGCCATGAATACTATCAAGAATGATACAAGCAAAGATTTTGGCCCTGAAACTTGTGACCACATGAATATGCATTTATATAAGCTCAGGCTAGATTCAACCCACACCATATGTACAAATGAGGTTTTTTTTCCACCTGGTTGATTGATGCTGTGCTGGATTTGGAACAGAACATGGAGTATTACCAGCTTAGATATTAATCAGAACTGTGGTTTTATCCCATCCTCCTGGTCTTGCAAGCAAAAGGGCCAGACAGGGACCAGTCAAAAGGTCCTTTTGCTCATGTAGCTGTTGAAGGAGCTGGATAACCTGTTGAAGCTCCTTGTGTTGAAGGAGCTGGCTGATGAACACCTAAAGTGTGTTGAGCTAGCCTGGGCTGGAAGAGCTCACACAACCTCTTTGATATTTCTGAATTTCCATGAGCTCTGAAGGAGAAGAACTTCACTACCAGCTTCACCTTGTGCAGACTTACAGCCTCAGGCTGTGCCCAGCTCTCATCTGCCCTCCCCAAAGGCAACATCAGGGATCTTTTATGGGTGATTATGTGGTCCCTGTAAGGAAGGAGCCTGGGTTTGTATTTCTCTCCTGATGTCCTCACAAGAAGGAGAGAAGGATGGAGCCAACACTAGGACCATGATCACAGGCTGCTCTGAAGATGATGTACAGCTCAGCCCTGAGTGATTTCTCTGTCCCCTTCCATGGACAAGACAAGTAGGAGTTCACAGCAGTGTGGACTCAGCCAAAACCCCCAGAGGATCAGGAGGCTGCAGGAAATGCCTAAGCAAGTATCTTTTGTTTTCCAGGGTGAAAATGGTGCTGCTGAAATGGGTGATGAGCAAAAAAGGTTGTCACTAAAAAAAAATGTATAGCTCTGAGGAATTAGTTGGTTTCATAGCTTCAATTTAAATGACAGCATCATAGAACTACAGAGTAGTTTGGGTTGGAAGGGACCTTACAGATCCTCTAGTTCCAACCCCCTGCCAAAGGCAGGGACACCTCCCACTAGACCAGGTTGCTCAGAGCCCCATCCAACCTGGTCTTGGAGGCTTCCAGTGATGGAGCATCCACAACCTGTCTGAGCAACCTGTGCCAGTGTCTCACCACCCGCAGAGTGAAGAACTTCTGCCTTGAACACCCAATCTAAATCTACCCTCTTTCAGTTGAAAGTCATTATGCCTTGTCCTATCACTGCTTGCTCTTGTAAAAATGAAGAGAGGAAGTTGTGCTGCAGAAAAGTAATGACAATGTACCTCTGGAAGGAGCAAAACTCCTAAGAGATATCAATTCTGTGTCAGAAATTTGGCACATTACAAGGGTTTCTACACTGTGGAATTTATACACAGTTTTGGAGGGTTAAAGGGATCTCAGATCATAGTGGGAGATGGAAATCTGAGCTAAAGGCTGGTAGGAGAGCCCTTAAAACCAGGAGGAATGAGAATCTGGAGAATAACAAATATAATCTGCCCAATAATACAAACTGAATTCTTATTATGTACGACGTGGAACTGCAGAGCAAGCTTTGCCAAGAAAACACTCATCCTGTTGAACAGGGACAGGTTTCAGACTACATGGTGGAGAATTCCTTCCTAGTGTTGATGTTTCTGCACCTGATGTAAGGACAAGCTCAAAAAGACAAACTGCAAATTGCTCCAGGAAATGGTGTGTGGAAAATCTGCCAGCGTGTTGCACTGATAGGGAAATCAGGGAGATAGAAAATAAAAAAATACAAATTAAAGGCAGCCCTACATGGAAGTATAGAAATAGGAAAGGAAAGTCAATGTTCTGAAATTAAAAATGCCACAGATAAAAAATTAGGATAGAAAATTTGAGTCTAGAGGAGCTCCACTGAACAGTGAGACTGTGGTCCTGAAAATACTCAGTGGTTTGATGGAAAGGAAATTTTCCTGTAAGAATTAATATAATAGAGCAATTGAAAAGCACAGGGACCTTATACTGCAGCTTAAAATCATTCCTACCCAAACCCCATCCCTGAACAAGGGCACAAGATGATAGTGTTGGAGTGATAGTTAAATAATATCAAATTATTTAAAATGTTGTATTGCAAACATCCATGTCTTTGTAGGTATTTTAATGCAAACAAATATAATATTGGGAAAAAATAGTATTTGCCAAAATAATTGCGTGGCAGGAAGGTGAAGGACAGAGAAATAGTCTAATAAGAGCAGTTAGAAGCAGCCTTGGAATAATGTTTATGACATTAAAATGTAGGTGTGAAGAGCAGTAACCCAGAGAGAAGTTGCTCCTCACTCCAGTGAGGTAGGTACAGGCAAGGTTCAGATTAGATAGTTGGAAAGATTTCTTCCCCAAAAGTGTTGTCAAGCCCCTGGATGAGTCAGCCCAAGGAAGTGGTGGAGTCCTCTTCCCTGGAGGGATTTAAAAGCCATGGAGATGTGGTGCTGAGGGACATGGTTCAGGGGTGGACTTGGCAGTGCTGGGTTAATGGTTGGGCTTGATCTTGAAGGTCTTTTGCAAGCAGAACGACTTTATGGTTCTATTAGACAAAGGTGGATCTCTACACCTGATGAATTGCTCTTGTGGAGGAGGCTGGAGGACTGTCTAGCTGAGGATCCTGTCTCCACACTTGGTCATAAGTGGTGTCTGGGGAAGACTAGAAGAAGAGGGTGTGTGCATATGATCCTCACAGTCTGGAGATGTGATTTCCATGTACAGACTTCAGAGGGTAGGGAGTGTGAGAAACACCCTCTCCATGGGGGGAAGAAGAGGTGGATTTTCAGTACCCAAGCAAAACTGGAACAACCCAGGTTGTGGAGGACCTGCAGGAGCAGACAACTTGCATGGCTGAGCATTCTCTTGGATATGGGACAGTCGTGGTTTTAGCTGTTGAGGTTGTATTGGAAGTTTTCTCCTGCCTGTGTCCTAAGAGTGCTTGCAACAGGAGGTGACAGCTGCAGAGCTCCACAGGACTCATTTTAGGAAATCAAGATTTGGGCTGGCAAGCTGTAAGTAATAGCAAAGTTTTACAGACTTGTTTTTAAGAGCAGCTGTAAGTGATTTAGAACATTCCCTCTCCAGATGTTCTCATTTATCTGGGTGCTGCTGTGGTGCTGGAGTTGCCAGCAGGACTTCCCAGCCAGGACTCTCCAGCTAGAGATGTGCTCATTTGTTACACTTCAGGTAGACAACACTGCCTCTACACCAGCCCTGCTCCTGTGTTGCCTCCAGAGTCCTAAGAAGTTGCTGAGCAACCTCAATCCATCTAGCAACCAGCAGCATCTCCACCATGAGGATATCATGGATGCTTGGGTACCATTTTGTCCTGCAGCCCTTGAGAAAAGCCATCCTTCTCCCCACCCCAGCCAAAAATCAACTCCATGGCCAGCTCCAACTTTGCAGGGGCATACAAACAGAGAGGAGATGGACAGATCTGGTCTTTACATGAAGCACCTCCTCTTTGGCTCACAGGGGGTCGTTTGAGGACAGTGTGGCTTTTTCATCAGCATTCATTTTCATGAGGCATTTGTCTTGAGAAAAGCCATCCTTCTCCCCACCCCAGCCAAAACTCAACTCCATGGCCATCTCCAGCTTTTCAGGGGCATACAAACAGAGAGGAGATGGACAGATCTGGTCTTTACATGAAGCACCTCCTCTTTGGCTCACAGGGGGTCGTTTGAGGACAGTGTGGCTTTTCATCAGCACAAGCAATATGGGGCATTTGTAGGTCCAGCTCTTTGCTGGCATCCAGGTGTTGTGTTATCATAGCATCATAGAAGGGTTTGGGTGGGAAGGGAAGTCAGCACTTCCTGACTTTGAAATGTTTGGGGTTTAAAACAGAAATATTTGTTCTGCCTGTGCTGTTTTCATTCCAGGTGATTTAAAACTCTTCTTCCTTGACATTGGGTATAGTCAGGAGGTTTTACTTTACATTGGCAATGTAAAAGGGACTTAAAGGAGGAGTAAGCCAGGGCTAAATCCATCTGTGACTACGGCCTCATCTGTGGGGCTACTGTGCTGGCATTGGGTCCCCACATGGAGCAGGGAGATGGAAACACCTTTCTTACCCTGAGGAGGGACCATGGTCACCAACTCATGGGAAAGGTTCTTTATATTCCATGTTTTAATGAGTACATTCATAGAATCATAGACTCATACAATGTTTTGGGTGGGAAGGGACCTTTCAAGGTCACCCAGTCCAACCCCCCTGCAGGGACAGGGACATCTGCAGCTAGAGCAGGGTGCTCAGAGCCCCGGCCAACCTCCCCTGGGATGGTGCCAGGGATGGGGCAGTGACCACCTCTCTGGGCAGCCTGGGCCAGGGGCTCAACACCCTCAGTGTCAACAATTTCTTCTTTCTCTCTATCCTATGTTCATCTCTATCATATCTCCATCATATATCCACTCAGCTTTAGCCTCCTAAGCACAGCCTGACCTGACAACTCTTCATTGCTGAGAATTGTTTCTCTGCAGAAAACGGATGTAGCCGCAGACAACTCTGGCAGCTTTCTTTAAAACTAGCAAATCATGGCTGTGTTGCTCTGTTTTGAAAGAAAATGCTCGTTTTTCCTCCTTCCCCTGCCCCCTGGCAGCAGTGCAGCCTCTCAGAGCTGCCAGGAGGGTCTCACTCTCTGCAAAGGCACCCCTGAAGATCTAACATAGGATGGACAGCTCGGAGGCAGCACGGTGATGAACCACGCAGGCATCTTGGTGTGGATTCCTTTGAGCACCACGTGCACATCGGTCCTTCCTCCCAAGCCTTCCTTGCTGCAGAGTTTTGGTCTGTTCCTTCTGCCCCCAGTCCGCAGGGCTGTTGGGAGTCCCGCCGAGCTGGTACCCACCGCCCCCTCCCTCTAGCGGCTGCCGCACCGAAATGTCGAGGGATGCTCTGCGTCTCCCAGCCCATCTCTGCAACTCGGCAACGGGCAGCGCTGCCCAAACCTGCCCCTCTGCCAGAGCTCGGCGCTTCCTGGGGGCTGGCAGGGGAAGGGTGGGATGGGAAGAGCTGTGTCATGCCTCCCGGCTGCTCAAGGGCACTTCTCCTCCTCGTGGGTTTTGTACCGCTAACATTTTGGCTTCCTCCAGAGCAGACCTGCCAGGGTGAAAGCTGGCTTTATTTCAAATCTCATTACAGCTCCTCTGCGTTTCATCATTCTGCAGAATGATTTGCTGCAGCATCACTCCTTGCAGCAGGAGGAGTTGCAGTGAGAGCCTCCGCGGCTGGTGGGAAGGGAGGAGTGCTGCCAGCCCGCTTGCAGGACCCCCGTTGACATCTCTGCTTCTCCAGCAGCATGCAGTTCAGCCAGCATAGCTCTATGTGCAGCCAGGCTCGGGGTTAAATTCCTGAATCTTGTACCAACAGTGTGTGGTAACATTTTTCTGGCCAGCTGGGAGATGCTGCAGAGATGCTGAGAGGACAAAGCTAACGCAGGGGTGCAAGTCTAGAGCCCAGGTCTGGTGAGGAGCAGCTGAGGGACCTGGGGGTGTTTTACTTGGAGAAAAGAAGACTCAGGGGAGATCTTCCCATTCTCCACAGCTCCTGACAGGAGGCTGGAGCCATGGGGGGGTCAGGCTCTGCTCCCAAGGAACAACAGGACAAGAGAAAAGGGACTCAAGTGGTGCCAGGGGAGGTTGAGGTTCGAGCTGAGGAACAATTTCTTCTGTTAAAGAGCTGTCCAGGGCTGTGCCAGGCTGCCCAGGGCAGTGGTGGAGTCCCCACCCCTGGAGGGGTTTCCAAGCCGTGGAGATGTGGTGTAAGGGAACCTGGCAGTGCTGGGGAACAGTTGGACCTGATGGTGTTAAAGGCCTTTTCCAACCAAAACTATTTTGATATTCTATGATTCTAAGATAACTTCTCCTCCTGGCTCAGACACAACCAGAAGAGCACATCTGATACTCCCCAGTATGAACATACCTGCCTGGGTCTGTTGGTGCCTGAAGGGTTCCTGAGAGGTATGTTTGGTACCACTCATCTCAGAGAGTCCCAGACCCAGGGACTCCTCAGAGGAGAAGCAGCTCTGCAAACCAAGGGTGACTATTTAAATGGAAACACCACTAAACCTTCTGCTGGTGGCTTTAACAAAACCCATCCAGACTGAACAGAGCAATCACTCTTGGTTCCCATCCACAAAACTGCTCCCCCAACAAGCAGAACATGTGGCCGTGCTGATAAATGCCAACAACGATTTCCAGCTACCAAAAACTTTAATTGTAGTTGTCTTTTATGCTCATGGATCTTCCCTGGATTATTTCAGTTCCAACCACAGTCTCAGGGCCGTTCAGGGGGCTAATTAAAGGACAACCATTTGTAACTACTGACCAACTTTCTCAGCAGTCATCAGGTTATTTTGCATTTCACTCAGCTTGGCTATTAAAATAAACTGGACAATTTCCCAGTTATTGCTGATTCTCAGGCACAAAGCTGAGCTCGAGTCTCTGTTGCTGCAGGGAACACATAGATTTGTTTTTAAAAAGGTTCTCCCTGCTTCTTCTTATGAGAGATGAACCATCAAGCAAAAAAAATAGGTTCAAAATGAGCCAAAACTCTGTGCTTGGGGTACCTCTGCCTTGTGCAGAGCGGGTAGGGCAAAGCCCACGTGCCAGTTCCCCTAAAGCTGCATCTGTACTAGTTAGTTATTAAGCCATGAACTAACCAGTGCCAGGAGGAGGTTATTAAACTCTCTCCCCTAACAGGGTAGTTGCTTCCAAATTGTCTCCAGGGCACAATCCCATGCCTGTGCTGCCCCTGTCTCTGTGTGGGACCTGCTCCTCACTGCCCATATGAGGAGTTTCTTTTGATATCCCTTCTGCTGCTTCTTGTGGAACCCCTGTTGCAGCTCCCAGCCTTTCCCTGCTGAGCTGGTGACTGGAAACTTAAACCAAGCAAAGCAGAGAAGCAGAGATCAGCCTCTAGATTAGATGTAAAGAAGTTCTTCACTCTGAGGGTGGTGAGACACTGGCCCAGGTTGCCCAGGG
Source organism: Merops nubicus (assembly GCF_000691845.1). NCBI lineage: Eukaryota > Metazoa > Chordata > Aves > Coraciiformes > Meropidae > Merops > Merops nubicus. Next base: position 9,377 of record NW_008620832.1, on the reverse strand, counting down.
AAGTTGTGGATGGTCCACCACCGAATGTGTTCAAGACTATGTTGGATGGGGCTCTGAGCAACCTGCTCTAGTTGGACATGTCCCTGCCTGTGGCAGAGCATTAGAACTAGATGACCTTTAAGATCTCTTCTAACCCAAACTGCCCTATGATTCTATGGTTTCTTTATGGCTCTACTAATATTTCCTTACCTGCTGGTGCCTGGGTGAGTGTTGTATGAGATATACACACACACAAGTGGTGGTGTACATCATAGCAGGTGTTATGATACCTGCCCCAGGCTGGAGTGAGCTGAGGCACAGAGTGTTTGGGGTGTGATACAAAACAGGAACACAAAAAATTCAGATTAAATCTGAAAATCTCTGTCTTAACACTGAAATAGAACAGCACATTTGCCACCTGATGCTGACAGAGGAACCCCTCTGCCTTTCTTTGTGCTCCCCACCACCAGGGATGCTGGTACTACCCACCACTGCCTGCTCTGACAGCCAGGTTATATATTTATAGGCAGCAGATCTTGGCAGTAATTAGGCCGTGGAATAATTTCAACATGTACTGGAATAGCTGAGCTTTGCTAAAGAAGAACAGGAGATCCTCATCCAAAAGGAACCAAGCCCCCTTTAGATGTAGCACTCCTCAGATGGAGCAGAGACGCCAGCTCGGTGTGTCCAGGGACAATCCCTACCTGCTTGTCCCTCTGGAAGGTCACCAAGGGCATGTAATGGGTAGGGAATATCTCCTTTTATGCTCTGGGAGATATTTATATAGCTAAGAGCTGCCGGTCACTGGGAAGCTGCCCAAGACTTTAATGGTTTAATTGCAGTTTCCTGTATGTTCCCCTCTCTGTTGTTCATCACAGATGACAATTGTGGTTTTGTGTCCGTGGGGCTGGGCTGGGTCTCCCTGGGAATCTCAGTTCCTCATGCAATTACTGCTCCTGGGCATCTCTGCCAGCCTGGGTATGTCCTTGAAGTCTCCCCCCCACTTAGCATCAGCTCTCTGGGTCTTATTTCCTAACAGGAACTGCTACAAGGTGATGCTGGTCCTGTTTTTCCCCCTGAGGCATGAGAAGGATGCAGTGCAGATCTGGGTGTCCTCACCACCCATAAAACACACTGAGCATGGTGGGGTGAGACTGGGATGGACACGATGCACGACAAAAACGGGCACATTTTGGGTAGCCTGGCACTCACTGGTGGTGCCACAGAGCTGCATTAGTGTAAAGCAGGACACAATTAGACCTTTTAAGACTCCTGTGTGCTAGCAGAGAAATACACCATTTGCTCCACCCTGATATTGATCCTGAAATAAAACCACACTGCCCTCCACTCCCAGTTCCATTATCTCCAGCCCCAACCATACAGAAATCACAGCCAGAAACCCCCAGATCAGAAAGTTGGCTTGAAGTTCTTGATGGTATTTTTAGTACTCTTTCTAATGGGCTTTGAATTTGTCTTCTGTTTTTTTTTCACTGCTAGGGTAAATCAGCTCATCCCTCAAACCTTTGGAAAATTGGGGTTTTAAAATAAAAATTCAGTTGCCTCCAGGGCTTTGGGCTTTAAGAAAAACAACATATATGTATGGATATGTATTCCTACACATATTGATACCTACCTAAAATGAGATGCATGGTAAAATTACACGAGCTGGCAACACAACCACCCTGTCACAAGGATCTCTTCAACAGGATGACAAACCACCTACACCCAATGCACCATGCTCTGCCTGCCTGGGACTGAGGTGAGAAGGCAAACGTTGGCTTGGCTACATCAAGCCCTGTCAGCCCTGATCCTTCAGGTCACCCACCAGTGGGTTTCACACGTGTGCCCCCTTCCCTTCCCCTGAAAAATCTGGATAGCCCTCAGCTTGGACCAGGCTATGGCCAAGGGGCTGGATGTTTGCTTTCCATCACAGGGGTCTTCTCTGCTGTGCTTTAAAAGCTGATCCCGGGATGAAGTTTTGCCAGGATGAGTTTTATCAGTGATAGGAGGCAGAATCTGGCCAAAAAAAAAAACAAACCCCAAATCATCAATCTTTCAGAGCATAAAAAAAAAAGGAGTCCACTTCTCTCCTGGGCATTTTAACAAAGCAGGTTTCCCTGGCATTGAGTCGTTGCCCACCACGTGCCTTTCACATGCCTCTGGTTAATTCATCTCTTGGCAGTTCTTCCTCTAGAGCTGCCATCGACACTGTCCCTTGGTAAATCTGCTGGAAAAAGCTGCTGGGAAAGCGTTGGGGGGTGTCTGTGTGTGGGGATGGGGCCACCTCTGCTGTGGGCAACGCCGACCCCATGGGGAGCTGCTCAGCAGGCTGGTTTTGGGGAAAGGATGCAGCATCAGGACCACCACTGGGTAATCCCAGCCCAAAGATTTACTCTCTTGCCTGCTGTGGCATCACAAGAAGGCTCTGAGCCTTCACACCTAATGCATTAGGAGCATCAGGATGATCTTCCTATAGGTGATACTCTCAGGGTTCACTTTCTTTTAATTGCTAGGTGATAAAGGCTTTGAAATTAGGGGTTGGGTCTCCAGGTCGGTTGGAGAGGTCTGTAGGAGCAACATCTGGAGTGAGAGCTTTGCCAAAGCCTATTCCTCATCCTGGGGACCAGGGACCCCCTGGCCCGTGGATTGCTCCTGGTCTGGACTATGCTGCTCAGCCAGGGAGGGGGTGGTGATGGAGGAGTGGAGGAAAATCTTTGTGATTTAACTCTGGATTTACACCATTAGGTTTTGTTCTAGAAGAATGGGAGTCTGGACATCTGGACTACACCCTCTGTTTTGCCAGTGAGGTGTTGGGTGGGAAATTTTCCCTCTGCTAAACATATCTACAGACCTCATACCTCACTGGATTGGGCCACCAGCTTGGAGGTCTACTTGGACCATCTGATGTTGGTGGATCAAACCCAAAGACTGTCCCTTTGTCCTCTCCAGAGACTGCATTGCCCTTCCTCCTCTGCTGATTTTGGTCTTGCTAATTTTAAAGAGAGGTCCTTGAATCCAACACAGCGTGTCTGGATCAGTGGCTTTTGACCCCTGGCCCATGGACTATGCTGCAGGCCAGCTCAAGTTGTACAGAGATTTTCAACACCATGCAAATGAGGGAAGAAAACAAGAGAAGGGAATCAAGAGTTCATTTTCTGGGCATTTCAGATGTAACCTGTATCTTCTGTTGGCTGCAAGTGATGGCAACAATACATGAAGAGCCTTTGGGATTTTAATGCTAATTTAGAGGTTAACCAGACTCATGGAACAGTGCAGGTTAGAACAAGACCTTTGATGTCACTTGCTCCAGCCTCAGAAGCCTTGTTGGTCCTTTAAAGAAATATTTTACAGTCATTTTATAGCAATGTTTTAAAGTAATTTAGTGTTTTTCCCAGGAATGATGGGAATAATTGGGTTCTACCCCCCACTCCCCCTCCAAATCCCAGGGCAGGACTGAGTATTTTCTTCTGTCTTTCTCAACACACGTTTTTCTAACCTGCTGTTAAAACCTCCCAGGAGCAGGGAGAGCACCTCAGCTGCAGACAATCCATCCCCACGCTGAACTAACCTCAGGAGAACAAACTTCCCTGGCAGCAGGATGAGAAAAACTCACAGTGCCAACTTAATCAAACAACTCTTATTTTACTGGCTGGGTTGGTGACTGAGTCCTGCTCTTGTCTGGGCTATTGGGATCGTTAACTCTGTGCTAACGAGGGCAGTGTTAAGAGGATGCTGCACTGGGGAGGGTACACAGAGAGAGGATGGAGAGGTAAATTTGGGTTTCTTGAAGACATAACCACTGCCATATGGCCCCTTCCCACTCTGTATCACATCCCATCACATCACCCCATGCTAAGCAACACAGGGCATTTGCCTTTTCTCCAGGAAAACCTGACCAGCTAAATTCCTTGCTGTATGACAGAACTCAAAGTAGCAAGGGAAAGGAGAGGAAAAAGCAATATACCAGACCACGATCTGGTGCTAGCTATAAATATTTCACCAGGAAAGGTATGCAACTGGTATTTTGAACAAATCCCCAGCCACAGTTTTAATAAAGTGCCTTTAGCCTGCCACTCTGCCGTGTTTAAATCTAATTCCAGTTGTCAGTCACATCACTGGATGTTATTAACCCATGGGCATAATTGCCTATTCCAAGTCTGCAGCTCTAAGAGGCTTTATGTATGATTGTAATAAATGAAATAACTTTTATGATTCCGACTCGCAGTCAAACACGTCGACACTGAAAATTACACAGGCACACACATTACTTTTGTCTTTCCCTGTGTAAGGTGTTATCAGGGTGACTCTGGCTGCAGAGGAAGACCCGTGAGGTGTCTGAGCTTTGTATGAGCTCATCTCCACAGCTGCTGCTGCAGGGAAATGCCTCAGCCCATCTCGGTTTAAACCAAAAAGTCTCCATCTAAACAAGCAAACCTTCCTAAAATTGCCACTGTGTGTAGCAGCGATGGAGGAATCCTCATACACTACTGTGGCCACAGTGATTTATGTCAGATTTAGGTACTGATGGCTGCTCTCTCTCCTCCCAGCCTCCTCCCTCTTTCCCACCCTGTATTCTGTGCCTGTAGGAGGAACTGGTGGTGAAGGGGTGAGTGGTTCTTTGGCTTATTTTTTATCTGTCACCCCTGGGGTGAGGTGAACATAAAACACAAAGGGCAACAGCAGTGTTTTCCAGATTTTTTTGTGCTGCTGAAAGCCAGAAGCACAGGTGAGAGGGCAGCAAAGGGTCACTGACCACCAGAGGATATGGGTGTTGTGAGCAGCAGGTCCTGAAAAGCATCACCTCATCCTCTCCTGAATGTCACCAGACATTACAAGAGGTTATGGCCTCCCCCAGCACTGGGCAAGCTGGAGAAGTGGGTCCATGTGAACCTCCTGAGGTTTCACGAGGCCAAGGGCAAGGTCCTGCCCCTGGGTCAGGGCAACCCCCAGTCCCAGCCCAGGCTGGGGGTGCAGGACTAGGGAGCAGCCCTGGGGAGAAGGCCCTGGGGGTGCTGGGGGTGAGGAGCTGGGCAGGAGCCCCCCCAGCCTGGGCTGCCCCCCCAGCAGCGTGGGCACAGGGCAGGGAGGGGATCCTGCCCCTCTGCCAGCTCTGGGAGACCCCCCTGCAGTGCTGGGGCAGCTCTGGAGTCCTCAGCACAGCAGAGCCAGGGACCTGCTGGAGCGGGGCCAGAGGAGCCCCAGCAGTGCCCCGAGGGGGGAACCCCTCTGCTCTGTGACTCTGTAACTGTGACCTTGGCAGAGCTGGGCCCCTGGGCCTCTCTCACTTGCCCCAACTGTTTTTGTCTTCATAGGCTGGGGCTGGGGAACATCTTTCTTCATTCTGCCCATCTGAAAGGCGTGTGGACAGTCTCCACGGGCCTGCTGGACTGCATCCTGGGTGGGCAGAGATGGGCATCTCCAGAGGGTGGTTCATCTCAGGGATGGCTGTCCAACAGCTATGGACATTCACACAATGTGAGTCACAGGCATGAGAGGAGCTTTGGGCAACTGAGATTTGGTGGAGTGAATCCCACCTCTCCAGCTCCTCTACCACCCTTACCTAAAGGCCACTGAGGAGACATTGGGACACTTGGAGAAAACTTGTTGAGGACCAGGCGCTGCTTAAAATAATACAAGGGATAGGAGTGTCCTTCACTGAGCCTCCAGCCTGTCCCCAGCTCCCTTAAATGGCAAGAGAGATGGCAAGAGGGGACATAAAACCCCTGGGCAGGCTGCTCAAGGGCTTGTCTTTGGGTACAGGGAGAAGTAGTGCTACTGGCCACCTCCAGTGACCAACCACTGGGACATTTTCTCCTCTTGCTCTCCTGCCCTTTGGCTGAAATGGTCCCAAAACCCCCTAAGAGAGACCCTTCTCCCCTGAAAACACCGTGCCTTTGATGCAGGACAGGAAGGCTCCTGGTTATGTGACATTTAGGGCTGGGACCAGCTCATGTCCTAAAATCAGGATGTTTGCACTGGATAATATGCTGGACATTTGATGGCTGAGGTATTTGGGGCCCACTGTAGGTGTGTTTATGTATCATGATGTAGAAGTTCACATGAGCAAGTGGTGCCATTCAAATCTTTCCTGGCATTGGCAGTGATTAAAGAACTGGGATTTCATTGGGTTATCTTGTCACCACTAAACCTTTGGATGAGGGTCCACATAGTTCCTGAATCCTCTGTGCCTCTTGAGCTCCTCTTACCAAACTCTTGCCCTCCAACCCATCCGACCTTGCTGAGGAGGTTGGGATCTGTTCCTCCTGACCATGGGAATCCCTTTTATTTAACCACCCCCTGGTATATGGGACCTCTCTCTTCAGAGCAGCTCCATTCCCACCCTAGGACTCAGCCCTGGCTCCCTTTCCCCTGCGTGTGCTGGTTTTTGGCTCTGAGCCTTGGCTGCAGAGCAAAGTTGTGCCAGGGGAGGTTTACTTTGAATATTAGGGGAAATTTCTTCACTGAAAGGGTTGTCAAGGCCTGGAACAGGCTGCTCAGGGAAGTGGTTGAATCACCATCCTTGGAGGGGTTTAAAAGCCATGTAGACGTGGTGCTGGGGGACATGGCTGGCAATGGACCTGGTGGAGTTAGGTTAAAGGATGGGCTTGATGATCTTAAAGGTCTTTTCCAACCTAAGCAGTTACACGATTCTAGAAGTGCTACAGGTACCAGGATAGCACAGTACCACCACTGCCCAGCTTGGGACCATGTGCCCAGGCAACTGTGCAAGTGCTGTGGTAAGGAGCTACTGGAGAGAGTCCAGCAGAGGCTGGGAAGCTGCTGAGGGGCTGGAGCATCTCTGTGCCAGGCCAGGCTGAGAGCCCTGGGGCTGCTGAGCTGGAGCAGAGAAGCCTCAGAGGGGATCTGAGCAGTGCTGAGCAAGAGCTAAAGGGCCCCAGGGGGCAAGAGGCTGGGGCCAGACTCTGCTCAGTGGTGCCAGTGACAGGACAAGGGGCAACGGGCACCAACTGGAACCCAGGAGGTGCCACCTGAGCAGGAGGAGAAACTTCTCTGCTGGGAGGGTGGCAGAGCCTGACCCAGGCTGCCCAGAGAGGCTGTGGAGGCTCCTGCTCTGGAGAGATCCCAAACCCTCCTGGATGTGACCCTGGGCACCCTGCTGTGGGTGAGTTGCTGGAGCAGAGGGGTTGGAGGAGATGATCTCCAAAGGTCCCTTCCAACCCCACCAAGCTGGATTCTGTGATTCTGCCATGGCACATCCTCCATCATCACCAGCCCCATAGCAAATGCTGGACCCACCTTCCAGCTCTGGGGTGGCAGGAGATGGGACTTGCCTGTCCTCTCCTCTGCTCTCCTCTCCTCCAGGCAAAGCTCACCAGCTTTGCTGCTTTGGTTGCTCATCGCCCTCAGGCTTGGAGCCAACCCAGTGACACTGGGCACCCCGGCAGCATTGATCCATTGGGTCCTCCTGGTCCTGATGGGAATTAATCTAATTACTGCTCCGATTCTGGCCATTTGAGGCCATGGGAAAAATACATTTTGAGGGGCTGCTTCGAGATGCCTGGAGAGGAGAAGGGGGATGGGATTGGGTGCTGGAGCATCCCTGCAGCACCCTCCCTGCTCCTCTGGGAGCTGTGCTCAGCTTCCCTGTTTGACCCCTTCATTTCCAGCAGTGATGTCACCGAAATCCCTGCTCGTGGTCTCACTGGCGGTCTAAATTTAGAGTGTTTGAGATGATTTGTGACTCTGTTGCTGGGGGGAGGCGGGGAAGAGGGGGGGGTCTGGAGATGACACGCGAGTCCTGTGTCATTGAGGCTCGTTTGGGCTTTGAAGATGGTGGAGTGGTGCGTGGGGATGACGGTGCTGTCCAGGAAGAGCAGAGAGGGGATGAAAATATGGGACTCTCAGTCCTTTTTATAGTCTAAGCAATTGAACCGAGCTCGTTGCTCAGCCAAGACATTAAGAAAGGATTTTCCCCTCAGATCCTGATTAGATTTCCCAATAAAACGCCCACTTTGACTGCTGCTGCTAGGAGATATGTGGGTTTGTGCTTCAAGGAGGCACGCGGCGTAAAAATAAACTGAAAAAAAAAGGAGCTGTGGAGGAAAAGACCTTTCTGCATGGAGCCCATCATCCTTCACGGGGCTGGGTGGCCGGCGGAGCTGGACAGGGCTCGACAGAGAGATGGGAAATGGGGGAAGGAGAGGAATTTCCCACGTCTTCCTTTCCACCTCCCAAGCAGAGCCAGAGCATCTCGAGTCAAACGGGCGCTGCGGTCGCGAGCGAATCGGTCAGGGGGTGGGCGTGGGCAGGGAGAAAGAAAAATGGCATGAAATTCCCAGATGGAAGGATCTGCCTGTCTGCTCCATCCGCCCTGCTCCTCTCCCCGCATCCAGGGTACCCCGAGGGTCCCTCTCCCCAGCCCCTCCAGCCCCTTCCAGTGCTTGACCTTGAGGCCAGACGCCTGAAGGTGGCATCACTATGTTAATCAAACCTTCGCACAAGCTGCTTAATTCCCCCCTATAATCCAACTGGGGCTGGAGCCTGGCAGGTTTCTAGATGTTATGTTTACATCGGACTGCGGGTGGAGGGAGGAAGGAGGGGATGGGGTGTGTGGGGCGGGGGGAGCTGACGTGCTTGGAATAAAATCGTGCCACCTCCTCCTCCATCCCTCAACAAAAAAAAAAAAATCAAACGCATCTGTCCACCCCCCTGCACCATTTCCCTACCCAAAGTGTCCACCCAGAAGAGGAGGGGCCACGCTGCAGCTCATCTCAAGGGGGCAAAGGTCTTTGAGAAACCCCCAGCCTGATTTATTCAGGGCATAGCAATATTTCTTGGGATTAATATTAATAAGAGGCTCCTGCCCCCTCCTCTCCATGCCCCTGAGCTGAGCCCGAGGGAGGCAGCAGGGCCCTGGTGGGGTACCAGGCCTCCTCTC
>NW_008620832.1:0-421 GCF_000691845.1 Merops nubicus | reverse complement strand
CCAGGCCTCCTCTCCTCCGGGTGCGAGGCGATGGCGTCTCTTCTTCCCAGCCATTTTGTCAGCAGTAAAAGTGTTGTTTATTTATTTGGGGTTATTTAGATCTCGCTTCTCTCTCTCGTGCTGCAGCTCCTTCATGGAAGAGCTGTTCCAGAGGCTTTCCTGGTGAGGGCCGGGTGCTGCAGGAGGATGCTCGGCACGTAGCGCAGCAGAGCAGGGATGTGCCACGGGGATGGAGGGGATCCCAAACAGAAGGCACCCCAAATCTCTTCTCCCCCCTTCCCTTTTATTCATTGAACAGGAGTTCAGACTCTCCCGGAGGTCCAGGACGCAGAGGCACCCACCCAAGGTTGAGCAGGCGACCGTGGGCCGCCCAATTACCCAGCTGAGGTTTTTATTCTGGGGTGAGTTTTAATATCCATCC
>NW_008620831.1:0-18493 GCF_000691845.1 Merops nubicus | reverse complement strand
CCCAGGGAAGGGGAGCCGCGCGCCGAGGCCCCTCGCGGGGCGGGCAGCGGCCGCTCTTCGGTCTGTGGGGCCTGAGTTTGGGAGACGCGCCGAAGAGGCCGAGGTTGGCTTTGTTGGGTGGAAGGGGTGCGTGGCCTCAGCCCGCTGGCGAGATCCAAAATGCTGGCTTTTGGCCCCGGCCCCGAATCGCTCGTTTCGAAGAGGTGGACTGGGGCTGCTGGGGGAGGAGAAGCTGTCGGGGTTACAGGTGCATGCCGGTGAACTGCTCGAGACTTGACGCTCCTTGCCCTTACCGAAGCTCTGTGCTGTCCCCGTGCTGAATGTGGAACGTGTCGGGCGGGTGCTTTTCGCTGTTCTTCAGGGCATCCTGAAGTCTGCAGGGTCATTTAGACGTGATCCGAGCTGAGAGGACAGGGTGATAACACCACCTGTATTCAGAGCTTCTCTTCTTTGTATTAGCCTCGGATTAATCTCCTTTAGATACACTTGCAGTGTCTCTTTCTTTTCTCTTGGTCTTTCCCTTCTGTTCCTCAAGTGTGTGTCCTATACATAAAAGGATGTGGATTTGTTGCCTGTATTATGGCAGTTGTCCCCTGTGTTAGTGATACTGCATGACCACAGACAACTTCACCTCCTTTGCCTTCTTTTCATTTTGAAGGTACAGGAGGCTCATCTGCATTGTTTTCTCCAGTCTGCTTGTGTTAGGTCCTGCGATCTCTTGGTCTTTTCCAGTACTTTCTTTTGCCGCTGAGAACTCTTCCATCCTGTAGAGCAATATCTATATTGAAGTGACTTTCAGTTTCACTGTAAAGACTGCCTGCTTAACAATTAAATAATAAATTGTCTAGTTGTAAGAGTTGCAGTGCATTTTTGTTTTGTTTTGCAATTGTAAGGGCTAGAAATACTGTTCTAGTGGAATTCTGCTCCCTTACACAGCGGGGAAAGCTTTCTGATGTAAAAATGGAAGTCAAGCTCCAAAATATATCCAAAAAGTTGTTGTTGCCAGAATTGTCTATGGTTCTGAGAACCTGAAGGTGAAACAGATTTCTTTGTTGATGAAAACAATGACAGTGTTTTTCAACACATGGAAACTGTTCAGAGCTTTGCAAATAGTAGTTTTGAAGAAACTAAAAACTATGATAGTTGGTACACAACAGTAGTGGTATAGGAAGAGGAAGGTAAACTAGAAGTGTTTAATACTGTAATCTCAAAATACACAGTGATGGTAATTACCTGGGAAACTACATCTGTCATTTTGTCTTTTTATATTTCTTTCTTTTTAATAAATTACAGTCTTTGTTTTGCATATGCATGCCAAAATATGTTGAGGCATATTAAAGAGTGGGCTGGAAGTAATATGTTGCAGAAGCACAGAGGCTTTTGATTTTATAGCAAGGTTGTGTTGTTGACCTCAGTGGGACTCTGTCCCGGTTAGAAGGCAGAATTGTGTCCCACCTCCCTTATCCCTCAGTTCTCCCAGGTAGAGAGGTAAACAAAGGAAGGCAGGGGTAATGAAATCTTTGCACCGATTGAAAAGTTAACAAAATGAAATATATTATTTAACAAGGAACAGAAAGGAAGAAGGGTAGGGGTTTAACAGGGAACAGAAAGGAAGAAGGGTAGGGGTTTAACAGGGTAAAGGGATTATAGTAACAACAAAGCAAGGAAGGTTAAAATTCCAAAAATACAAAACCCAAATGCTGTGCTGAGGCTCCCCAGTGCTGGATCTCGCTGGATTGAGGTGGGTGCAGCTGGATGCACAATCCTTGGACGTAGATGGAGGCAGGGAAGAGTCTGTAGATCAGGCCCAGGTCCCAGGATGGCCACGGCCACGTGCAGCACAGGGAAACCACAAGCAGCAGAGCAGCGTGTCTCTGGCCAGGACCCCAGCGGAGAGGAGAGGCGGGAGAAGAGGCATGACTTCTCTCCCTCTTTATAGACCCCAGCAGGAAGTCCTGAAGACAGGAAGAGGGGAGTGGGAATAGAACAGGTCTCTGTCCCTTCCATTCAGTCTTGCTCCTGGTTTTAGATTTCAGATCTCCACCCACCAGGAGCAGCAGGTTTCAAACCGTTACAGACTCCAGCGACGGGACAGGGCTTTATCAGTGCAGAGCAGTTGCAGGGTTAAGACTAACTTTTAAATAAGGATTCTCCAGCTAAGATGGTAACTTGTTGCTAAAATTGGGAATGAGGTTAGAAGAAAGTTCTGGTTTGTATTATACATAATTCAGATATGTTTTAACAAATTTAAAAGTCACTGGTTACAGGAAAAGGGAAATGTTCTAGAAAATTCCTTTTGAGTAGTAGATCACACAATGTATCAACTTGTTTCTTCTGAAAACAGCTAAGTAGCATAGCGTTTTTAGCATTTTTGTGGTAGAAATAAGAATGCAAGACAAACGAGGTTAATTTTATGTTGTCTGAGTGTTTATCTTGTGTGTAACTTCATAACTGAGTGTAAGTTAGTGTGTAATTTGCATCATAACTTAAATGAAATAAAGCCAAGCCAGCTGTAGTGACAGAGTATGTTTTGTTCTGCAGCCAAGTCTGGTTGAGGTGTTCTTCCTCCTGCACCTAGGCTGCAAGTCTTCTCCTCACTGTGCTCCTGAGCTGCTTGTCAGGGAGGCTGTATTGTAAGACTCGGCCACTTTGGCGTCGCTTCCCTTGCAGAGCATCAAGGTTTAAACTCCTCAGTACCTACAGGCTGTTGTACTGTTAGGGTTAAAGAATCAGAAACCTTCATTACGGCTATAAGTGGGCTGGGGAGAATGGAAGCTTCTTCAACTGGTTTTGCTTCCAAATGTAAACATCAGTGGAAGACTCCTGTGTGCTACATATTCTTTTCCTTTAAAACAGCTAGAAAGATTATTCCTCATGAGAAGTTGTTACTGACAGTTACTAACACTTCTATTTTGTAGCGATCAAGTGCTGTAATTTCATGAAGCTAGGTTAACCTATGCTCATTGCACATTTCACAGTTGTCCTAAGTACAAAATTAGCCTTTCTGTAACGGTAATGATCCTTGTGTTAGAGCAGGGGTAAGGGCTTTTGTATGTTTGCACGAAGGTTTGGGCAAGTATTCTTTACAAGCCTTATCTTCACTTTAATGTCTTGAAAGGGACGAAGCAATGCAGGTGGCCCTGGAACTCTGCGTGTTTGTCAGTGCGTGCCTACAGACAAGTGGCTGAAGAATGTCGCATGACTTCTTGTTTTGTTGTTTTGGTTTTAGCTTTTTTTTTGCATTGTGATTGTATTCTTGCACTGTTAATTGGAGGCATCTTAGATGCACGCTTTGTGACATACACAAAATAAACTTACTTAAAATGCACTCTTCTTCACTACAAAAATGCTGTCCTCAAATTTACTGTTTCCATGAGGCTTTCAGCTGCTTGTTTCCCAGTGAGTCTCAAAACTACATCTCATTTTAAAAAGCAATTTTTTCTCTGAATATTTGATTCTTCCAGCATTAGAGCTATTTAAAAATAATATTTTTCATATTTACAGAGCAATTATTTCAATCTTGCTTCTTCTAGTATGAAGATATTTGAACACATGCCTTCAATTGAGCAAACTTGCCCCTTAAAAGTATTTAAATGAAGATCTTTTTGCAGATGACTCTTCTAGGAAACTGTCTTTATGCAGGTTCCTGTAGGGTTAGAAGTGTTGCTCAATATGGAAATAATTGACTATGTCCAAATACATAGCTCTGACTGGAGTTTCTTTTTGTTACGAACCTGTGGTATATGGGTGCTGAGAAAGTGGGAAAAGACTGTGTAGTTGGTGACTCATTTACAGTTATCTTGCTTGGTTGAAGATCTTGGGATTCTAAATCTGTATCTTCTCTCCCTGCCCTTAATTTTCATTTATCCACTCTTCTTTTGTCCCACTATTGGGTCATTTTGATTTCCTTCTGTCTTTTATACTTGGACTCTTGCCAAGTCCTGTTACTTCACATGCCAGCATTTCAGAAATCAGCTTTTCTTGCCCACCTGCAGAACTGAAAAATTGGTCCATGTCCAATTCACAGTCCATCAGAGTTAATTCACAGCACCCCTCTTTGTCTTCTCTGAACAGCATGATATGCTGCCATATGACAATCTTTCCCTGGTTACTTCTCTGATGGTGTTGTACCAATGGTGTTGTAACCAGACGTATGTACTTTTGCAAATCACCAGGTGAAAGCGAAGGTGAATTAACTTGACTGTGGCTGAAGTGCTGCATAATATTGTTAACCATCTGTGGGCTTGTTTCCTGCTATACTCTTTTCTCTTCCTCATCTGACAAACTTGTATCACAAGAGTTAGCAACTGTAATTTATTAGATACCACAATTCCATAAAATTCTGTGCTTCACCTGAGACTCGCTTCCTAATTTTTTGGAGTGAATGGTGTTTCAAATGAGTATAGACTCAAATATTGTAAGGCTTTGTCAATTCTGTTCTTCGACATAGAATCACTGAATCGCTGTGGTTGGAGAGGACCTTTAAGATTATCAAGTCCAGCCATTATCTATCTCTACCAGACCACTTCTGCACCATATCCCTGAGCACCCCATCTAAATGGCTTTTAAATACATCCAGGGATGGTGATTCAATCACTTCCCTGGGAAACCTGTTCCAGCCCTTGATCACCCTTTTGGTGTAGAAGTTTTTCCTAATGTCTAACCTAAACCTCCCCTGGTGTAACTTAACATCATTGACTCTTCTCCTGTTAGTTGTGGCATGTAAGAAGAGGCCAACACCTGCCTCCCTACAAGCTCCTTTCAGGTAGCTGTAGAGAGTGATAAGGTCACCACCCCTCAGCCTCTTCTTGAGGCTAAACAACCCCAGTTCCCTCAGATGGTCCTCATAAGGCTGATCCTCAGGACCCTTCACCGGCTTTGTTGTCCTTCTCTGCATCCTCTCCAGAACCTCAGTGTCCTTGTACTGTGGAGCCCAAAACTGAACACAGCACTCAAGATGCGGCCTCACCAGTGCCAAGTACAGTAGGATAATCACATTAAATTTTTATTTAAATTATGAAATTTTTACAAAAATTTGTGTAAATTCTTTTAGAGCTTGAGACTGGTAAATTTTTGGAATGCCGTCTGTCCTGTACCGGTTGACTTGTGAGTTACGTTTTAAGACTTTGGAACCTGAATACTGCAACACTAGACTTGAACACAAAATAGTTTTATGTGCTTGCACTGTTGAAATCTAGAAGAGATGATCAGTCAAATACAAAATTTTGCAATTCTTCCCTATTTCTGTTACTGTGATAGCTTTGTGTCATTTTGTCCTACAGGTCATATATTGCTGATCTATTGATATTCCTCAGCTTTTGCATAGTGCTAGTGCCTGTTTTAGTGAAACTGCCTTCCTAATAACAAACTGTTCATGCACTCTGGCTGCTGGTCTGGACAGCATTGGATTTCTGGAAACAGATCAGCAAAGTGGTTACATGGAATCTGCTCAGTGAGATGTGCAGCATCTGCCCTTCTTTAAAGGTTACTTAGGCTACTGTACTGAAGTAGTCCTGCCTCAGGCCTGCCTGGCAGGAAAGTTCCTTGTCCCGCTGTCCTGTGCAGCTAAGTTTATCTTAACTACAGCAACAGTTTTTAGTTAGATGGTTGTTGCAGCTTTGTATTGAATTCGTCATTTTTGACATTACATGTAGATAAATTTTTGAGTGAAGTTAAGCCCTCTCAAATGTGGAGGGATCAGGGTGTGCTTAGAGTTAAGGTCTCCTTCAGCTGCACTGAACTCCCTCGACACAGGCATTAAAGATTATTGGAAAGTGCAGTTCTGTCATCTAGCAGGCTGAACCAACCTTTAAGTCACTTCCTTCATTCATGTATTCCCAGAAGTTTCTTCACTCAGCTGCTGATACAGATTTAGATGAAATCAACATAACCTAATGTGAGTACTTTATGGACAGACAACTTTTGTGATAAAGATATGTCCTGTAGACCTGTGAGCAAAGAGTTAGCATGTCTTTCTCTACCCCCAGAGAAGAAAATGTTTAATACCAGCTTTACAGCACTGGCCTACAGCATGTGGGAGTAATACAGCTGTAGATAAATATGTCTACAATAGTTACCTTCAAACTTTCAGATCTATGAAAATGGATAGAGAGCTCTTATCCATTGTACCAAAATGGACAGGCTGGTTTTGAAGGTGATGGTTATTAAATAGGGAAGGAGTAGTCCCATAAAACAGAAGTGAAATGTTGGAGGATAAGTTCATATTTACCTAAATCTTGAGGCTTTATACTAGTTGTGTTGAACCTAGCTTTTGGTTCCTACGTGGTTTCGCCTTTGCATGAGGTAGCATGTAGTAGCTAATTTAATTATTTTTTTTTTGTGTCTTTTTAAAAAAAAAAAAAAATCTGGCTTTTTGGAATTTTCATAGGACTTGATCTTTGTGTTTAATTTCTGGACTCCTTAAGATTATTTCTAATGGACCCTTGCTTTCCTTAGCCTTTCTGTTGTATCTCTGAACAACAGATTCTCAATGTGTTCCTGCCAGTTAGCCATATGCAACGTTCTGTTTGAATAATGCATTACGGTGAATCCAAATCATAGTGATAACTGATGTGCAGCTGGATGCTTGGGGTATAATTGACTTAAATTATCAATTATACCCCAAAACACATACAAACGTCTTTGTCATTAATGAGTGGCTTAAAAAGTGCTTGTTGGCAAACACCTACTGCCAGTTTCTTTAGCACAAAGAGCTTTGTATTTTTTTGGGTCAGTATCCTTCACTAGATCTTGGGATGCTGATCCATTGCTTCTTGTTCAAAGTGTTTTCTTTGTGTCACAGTTTACAATGGAATCTTCCTATGCTCATTGCTTCAGTTAAATTCTGTTAACTGAATTGCTTCCTCTCCCATCTGTTTCCTTCCTCTCCTCAAAGAGACCCTGAACTTAAAACCATCAGTTGATAGCTGCCTAAAACCAGCTAACTTCAGATTGCTTGAAAATTAAGATGTGGTTCTGTGCACGTCCACTTTTCTCTTTCGCTAGGTGGTTTGTGTGGGTCAGATGGAGACATCTGGAAGCTGTTACTTCTCACTTGAGTAATCTTATCTGCTTTATTTTGTCTTTAGTAATATAGAGCTGTATATGCTTTGCATCATGCTTTAAGACCTCTCTATGGCTTGAAAATATCCCTGTTTTGCTGAAAACTTCAGAAGTCAAGCGCTGTGCAGTGGTTGTGGGGAAAGTAATCTGGGAGAAGCTGAGTGATGTGGGTGCTGCAGTGGTGCCACAGTAAATGGGTTTGAGATCTGCATGAGCATTTTGTTTATGTCGAGCCAGCAACAGGAGGTGTTTGAGTAGCTGTTTATAGTTCATATAGTAAGCTTGTGTGCTAGGCTTTATCATGTGGCAATGAGACATCCTTTTGGTGTAAAGGTTGACTGCTAGTGCTTTATGGTTGGTTTGGACACTGGTTTGAACAACAGTCAGGATACCACCTGTGATGTAGGCGGTTCTTTGGAAGATAAGCACTTCTGTAGTGCATTTGTTGATAAAGAACAGATTGTTTGTTGCATGTCCATGGTGTCTTTTCAGACTTCAGCTCTTTTTTCTTTGCTCTCTGACAGCCAACTGCCCAGTTTCCCAGGTTACATTCAACAGTGGTATATTTCCACCTTCAAATCCAAGGACTGCTCTGTGATGTTTTTGCTTGTTTTCATGGTGTTATTTGTGGAAAAGCAGCAGCTCGGAGTGAGTTTTCAAAACATGCTCCAATTATGTCAAGTTGTCATTGCTGCAGCCTCTGCACACAGTAACTCTTGAACTCGTCGGGCCGTGCACCACTCCTAAGTGGTTACTTTTTGGCTTCAGCCCTGTGAAACTTAGGAGTGGTGCTGATACAACTCTAATAATTTAGATTTGATCTTAGGCTGTAAGATAGTGTGTTTCTGTATTAGCCTTTGCTTGTAAACACTATAATTTAATATCCTGTTTGCAGTACTGATTATCAGAGTCTTGAAACTCAGCAGTCTTCTCAAGGAGAGTATTCTGTGCATGTTATCATTGGAAAGGATAATCAACCTATATAAATACTTAATTGTGCATTATTTCCCTGCAATATGTAGCTTCCTCGTAAGATTTAGAAAATGTTTTGCATTGGCATTTTCTTAATAAGCAATTTACTTTTGGACATCTTGGCACTTAGAGATTTTGTGAAATTAGAATATCTTCTCTGCTATATAAACTTTTCTTATTGGCTCTTTTTTTAGGGGATATACTTATTTTCTGGATTTATTTCACAATCTGGTAGAGATTTGTTCTAGACAGAATTAAGATCCTGGCAGTTGGTCATCCTAGGACTGACTGCTGTGGGAAGGGGAGAAGTACCATTGGAGTTCAGTACTTTGCAGTTGCTGTGTTTCTCTATATTCACCATGAGACTGGAAAACCTTTTTTTGTTATCAACACAGAAAAAAAATACCATCCAGACAGTGTTGACTTTACTGTTTAGGGCTTAATTTCTTAATTCCCATGTAAAAATTGTTGTTGTCTCCATTGTATAATAAGCAAATTTGAAAAGCAGACTTAATCTGTGGGGGGATAGTGTGATGTCCTGCAACTCCACATTGTAGCTGAGACGGGTTATTTTTTTTCTGAAGAAGGGCCATTAGTAGTTGAAGTACATGGCTGAGACATGAGATCCAGCTTCTCCCACTGTTTCTGCTGGTACTCTTGAGTATGGGTAGCTTGCTTAACTTCTTACTGATGAAAAAATGACAGTAATCAAAGGCAGTCCAACAGTCAGCAAATCTTGTGTTTGCTGAATGATGGCATCCTGCGTGCTCAGAATTTGTAGAATGTTAATAACTACTATTTTCAATTTTTGTTGGTCATTTGCCTGCCAATGTTAGCATCTTGATAAAGTTATACATACTTGGGCTGAAACAAAGTTTTGTGCTTTCTTTTGCACAGACATCCACAGACAATCTCTGCCATAGAGCTCTTAGACTTTGATTAAACGATTGGGGGAAGAATGGGTAAAATACAGAAATAAAATAATAAAATGGAGGCAGAATAAAACTTGTAAAAGGTGAGAGGTGAATTTACTTACTGATACTCTAAGCACAAGAGCAGATGAGAGTAGAGTAGATGAGAGAGGTGGCAGGTGTGGAGTTTTCTAAAAAGGGGAAGTGGATTATGGGTAGTGTGAAAAAAGATGTTTAGCAGTCTACAGTCATGGCAGTTCAGAGAAGGTCCCCTGAAAACCAGAGGAGGTTCTTGGACTTATTGTAGAGCCCTGCAGTTGCTTTTTCCAGCTGGAAGCATGATCTGTGTATTCTCTGCATGTGTTTTTTCCCCAAGGCACGACAGGGAAGAGCAGGTGGCTACTTGTAGCTTCTGGAATGCACGCGTCTAACTGCACAATTCACAATTTCAATAAAGAAGTTGGTGTTTTAGATCTTTCCCGATCTTGCTACTGCTTTTTGACCTCCCTTTTGCCCCTCAGGCATTTACCTCTTTGCTCCTGTTTTTCTTTTCTTACTGTCTTACATTGTCAGTGCCAGGGTATTAATGGATTGATTTGTTTGCTTTCTTGTAGGGTACAATTTTGTTCAGTAACCTGCTGTCTCAGATTAAAAGTTTTGCACTGAGATGAGGAGTTTCCTTTAAGTGGAACTATAGTATACAGTTTTTAAATCAAAGTACAGGATATGTGTAAAGTGTGTGGTCTGTGAGGGAAGCATATGCTTTTTCTGGAACGCGTCAGACACAGAAATGAAGCTAAAAAATAATTTTATTTTTTTAAAAGAATTTTTCTTTCCCTTAATAATTTGGTAGTATATTCTTACTGCTGTTGCGTTTAACACTGTCTTCAGACCAAAAAGCAGAATGTTTTGGAGGGTTATTTTGATGTCTGAATTCAAGCTTCTGTTACGTATGATAAATAAATAAATCTTGGGCACAGGTAGTAGATAAAAAAAAAAAAAAAGAAAAAAAAAAGAAAAAAATAAAAAAAAAAAGGCCCATGATTGATAAAGGGTAGTTGAGAGCATACTGTGAACAGTCAGGAAAGCCCCTGCAGAAGTTAGCCCAGGCCTGGACACAGGTATCCTGGTGCTGATAGTACTTCAAAAAAAAGCCACTGGTGTTACTTCACATAGGGCAATCTTACAAAACTCCTTAATCTGCTTTTTGTGTTACTGCATTTTGTGTTAGATTTTAAAGATACTCAAATTACCTCATTTTTTCCTTTTAAGTGTAACTTTCCAAACAAATCTTCCTTGTTTAGAGTAGTTCAGTGAGACGATCTACTGTTGAAATTTTGGTTATTTGTAGTTTACACTGCCTTTTAATGCAAGTGATTGATGAATTTCTTCCATTTGTTTCTAAAACTTTGTTACTCATAAATGACTCTTCAAAAAAAAATTATCAGAATTTAAAAAAATTCAATAAAATTGCAAGGAAAAATGGCTGCACTGCTCAGTGCTTTATGACATTTTACATATATTGTATTTCAGGAAGTGAACAAAGATTCAAAGTGCTTTAATATAAAAACACTCTGGCCTCAACCCGCCCCAGCGTAAGAATTCTGTTTCTGTAGGAGCTTCTGTACAAAAGGATATTTTTTAAGATTTCTCTTTTGTGTTGGTAAATAAAATACTGAGCAAACATACTGCAATTTCACACTGCAAAACTTGCTTTTGTGTATTTTTTCATTAATTACATATATAGTTCCTTAGAAGTATGAAGTGTACCTTGTTTTATGTATAAAGTAATATGAGTTTCTTGGTGACCGTTTTCAGGAATATTGAAGGTGTGCATGAAGTTGAAGGTTTTTTTAGGGAATAGATATTTGCAAATGATCTCTCTGGTTTCAGAAAAGCATCTGTAACTACTGGAAAAGTCTTGTTCAAAGTTCACTGGCTTAAGCATTGTTTTATCTACAGACCACAGCTTAAATTCTAGTGTTAGAGAGGGCAAGGTAGCATAATTTCTCACAGTATTAGAAATATATTCATGTATTTGAAGTGCTCTTGCATTACAGAAGAGAAAATGCCTTCAATTTTATTTGTTTATTTATAGAAAATGGAATAATCAAATCAGACAAGGTATTTGAAGTAATGCTGGCTACAGACCGTTGCCACTATGCAAAATACAACCCTTATATGGATTCTCCACAGTCTATAGGTAAGAGCATTTTGTAAAAATGATTGAGATTGTTCCAGTTTGTGTACCTGTGACTGCCTTTGTCATATATATATATGATGCGAACATAACTAAACAAACTTCCAAATTAAAAAACAAAATTAATCAGTTTAATCAATACCTTTTAACTATGTTTATTATGGAATGTGATTGGCATACTTAAGAACATCTATTTGATGCATCCTAGTCAATATTAATCTGTAAATATGTATTTATTTTTTAAACCACAGCAATTTGTGGTGGTACAGCTGATGTTTACTTAAAAATCATTTGTATCCAATTCAGATCCAGAAGAGTATCTCTCTGCATAGAAATTATTCACTTCAGAGCAATGTGGAGTTTCTTAAATGTTTGTGAGATTTTTTTTTTTAAAAAAAATATAAATAAAAATAAGCTTGAAATGGGGAAATTTGCTGATAGGACAGTAGTTTCCTATTCAGATCCAGCTTTTATCTTTCCAAGGCAGGAGAATGAATTACACAAATGTACTAGTTTCTTTTTTTCTTGATTTTTTTTATTTCTTTAATAATGGGAGGTGACAACTAAAGTGTAATGGGATTTTATTATTTGTATAGGAAAATTCTTGGGGTTTTTTTTGTTTGTTTTTTTTTTCCCCCCCCTCAGCAGTGGTGAGGAAGATGAATTGTATTAGGATTTTATCAGTTGTATAGGAAAAATCAAAAATGTTTTAAGATATGCATGTACTCAAAAGCTTGTATGTCTTCACAAAAACAAATACAGATGGGGATTCCTCCATATTTTCGCATAGGTGTGTGTTGTTGGCAAAATAGATGAAGTTGTCTCCAGAAGTTCTATGGTCTCCACCACATCAAGCACAAAACTAACCAGTTCAGGTTTTTACATAGGGACTGAGCGAAATAGGCATTATGTTATTCTCTGAGACATTACTTTTCTGAATTCAGTATATTTGATCAAGCTAAGGCAATATAGTGACAAAATGGAGATTGTAACGGAGGTCAGGGATAGAAACCATTATTGGTTTTATTTCTTTTTTTCCCCTCTATCCAGAGCTGACATGGCGTAGCTTTCAGATGATGTTCCCTGACTCACTTGTGAAATAGAGTACTAATGTAACTGTGGGGATAGGGGGGGATATTAGTGCCCAGAATGAGGGGGATAAATATGGCATTGCATTTTACAGTCAAGGTAATAAAGATTGTAAGGTTTCTGTCTGCACAATGATCAACTTGTTCTTTCATTCTCTTGTTTTACAGGTTTCCAAGCAACAATCAGCGCTCCACATATGGTAAGCTTTGAATTTATGTTAGTTAGTATAGGTGGTTTTATAAACATCCAGACGCTTCTGAAATAGAATATTTATCCTACTTAATCAACACTTGATTGCAGTGATGCTGTTGTGAACTTCCTAGTGGGAGGGCACAGAGATTGAGTCAGACTTTTCTTGGAGATACACAGTGATAGGTAGGATATGGGGTAGTGGAGAAAAAAATGCTATGTGGAAAGTTGTGATTAGTTTCTAGGGTGGAAAAAAACAAACCAAACAACTCATTGAGGGTTGTTAAGCACCAGAACAGGTTTTGCAGATTGTTAAAATTCTGTTCTTTGATATACAAAGAACCTGACTCACAGGGCTCTTGGCAGCCTAATTTAAATTGCCCCTGTGTTGAGGGTTGGCGACAGGATTTCCAGAGATCCTTTCCAACCTAAATTAGCGATTTATGAAAAGGTAAGAATTCTGGAGTGGATAACAGTGATTTTTGTGGTATGGTGTTTCTGTAATGCCTTTCATTCTTTGAACAGGAAGAAAAAACACATTGTACTGAGACGCAGGTTTTTTGCCAAGTAATTTGAGACCAGGGCATTCATTAAAAGGGAATTTCAATACATATATCTAGAATAGACATAATTTTTCTTTTTTTTTATTTGAGGTGAAGGATGAATAGAAGCATATACTTTGTCCTTGCAGTGTTTGTGAAGCGTCAAAACAGAGTAAAAGTCTGCTTCTCCTGGCTAAGAACTACCTAGTTGGGCTAGAATTTACTTACTGATCAGTATAAAAAGTCAGAAATTTCATATGGAAATGATAATGATTTTAGTCAAGGGAAGACAGAGAAAGTGGTATTGTAGCTAAGAAAGAAAAGAAAAATTAATCGTATTTTCAAAATTTTAACTCGCCTAAGTCATTATCTTTGAATTATGCTGTGCTCAGTGCTAGCAGTGTATGAAATGTTAGAGCAAAAGGGAAATGTGTCTGTTAAGCAAATGTTAATGATAAATGTTCTCATTATTTCTGTTTTCCATGTGTGACGGATTAAGCCTTAAAAGTGTGGTGATGGCTACCTCTGAGACATTAAAGAATAAACTGTTTTTTTTAAGTGTGTGAACTAAGCTTAGTTTGTGTATTGGTCCACCATGTGGGAAAGCAAAATTCAGGAAGTGTCCCTGTAGACTGCTGCATTTCATGTGTGAGCCTAGCTATCTGCCTTTGTGAAAGACAACTTACTTGTAATGCTCTTTGATTCGACACGTGTGCAGGTAATGCAAGAGGTAATTTAAATAGCCATTTTCCTTGATGCCCCAGAGCTGCCTTCTTCCTAGCCAGCCTCTGTCCTAGCTTATTCCAATGTATATGGCATAATGATAAACTGAATTCATTATGTGCCATATGCTGCCTGAGCAGTAAGAGCCACTGTACCTAAAGAGATTTATGGTGTCTCTCACAGTAATTGTCTGTAATTTGAGTGTCTGCTAGAAACTTGAATGGTCAGATGAGTTTGTATTTTCTAAAAAATAAAATTAAAAAACCCATATACAATTTGTTGAAGACAATGAAATAACAATGGTTATATTGGGTAGTTAAAGCTCTCCCTTGCCTTCCACTTTTTTGCTAACAAAATAATTCTGAAATGTCCTACATGAATCCTTAGCGCATTGCCTGAAATCGCTGAAGAAATGAACTTATGCTGGGTAAAGTGGACACTGAAAACATTTTGAAGTTTTCTGCCTCTGTCTTCTTCTCTTAGCATGCATATGCTCTTGAACTTCTATCTGATCAGTTACATGAAGGAGCCAAAGCACTTGATGTAGGATCTGGAAGTGGAATCCTCACGGCATGCTTTTCACGAATGGTGAGATACTTAGTTTAATCACTTGACTGTCATAACTGCTTGAACTGCAGCATAACTCTGAATTAAAGGGTGGAAAATAAAAGCATCCTTTGTACAGTGGACTAATGTCTATTATACAGAAAATAGTTTACTCTCCTGGCTGTGGATAGTACCCATTTCTTACCCTTGCTGATACTAGATGATTGAGTTAAAGGGTCCAGTAAATCATGTGATAGTAAAGAAACTGCCTTCAGGGGAAGTTGGATTTTTTTCTTTGATTACATTTTAGTGGTTGCATTATACCTTCAAGGAAGGAGGTTTTTGTCTCATCCAGCCCAATTTTTACATTACCGTATGTGGTTATGAGTGTTCTCGTTGTGATCAGTTGTCATATCTTCCTGCTATGATGTGACACCTAAAAGAGCCCTGTTTCCACAGGAGAATACAGTGTACTTATATAAATTGTCTTTGAATTAAATTTCTTTTTTTTCTTGTTGCTGTACTGCATGAGCATCACTATAAATATCCACCTAATATTTTCTAAGTCAGATATTAATTTATATTCTTATTACATCTTCTCCAAGTAACTTAATCTCTGGGTTGTTCAATTCATAAGGAATTCTGTGTTTCCATCCTATCTTACATCAGGGGAAAAAAAATGAAAGAAAAGTTGTTTATGATGGCTATAGCTACAGTACTGTTAAAGTGATTTATGTAGTGGAATATAATTGGTTCTTCCTTCTCTATTCCAGGACTTTATCGTTGTTTTATAATTAGAAGAGACCTCCTTTAAACTTCCAATGAGATTTTTTTTTCTGAGAAGTTAATTTGGAATATGATGATGTGTATGATGAATTCTCATGGTTTTTTTTGGTTTTCTGTTTCCAAGCACTGGTGTGTTCAGTCTGTGATTACTTCTGGTTTCCCATGTTAAGAATTAGATAAGAATGTTTAGGATGGGGCAATGCACTACAAAATCATTTAGTTAAGTGCTAGCTGCAAATTTTTTTTTTTTTTTTTTTTGTTGTTGTTGAAATAAATTAACCAAATTTAAGTTTAGAGGAAATCTTAAAAGTTGCTTGTTCAACTTTCTACCTATTGTTTTTGGTCTAGCTTTGTTGTTAATAATCAAGTCCTAGTAGCATGCATGTGAACTCCAATCCTATAAGTGTTAAAACTTCTGTCAAAGCTATGTTTATTTCCCACTAAAAACTGTGAATGCATAGAGGAATTACCATTTTCAATAAGACGTGGTAAGTTGTGGTTGTGCAGTTTTTGCTTTTAAAATACCTGTATTTGAATAGCTGAAGACATCTGCAGAGAAGTCACGATTACCACAAAGATGAAATACCTTTTTGATTTTGCTGAGGTTAATCATACTGTCTTTTCATTGTTGTATGAATGTCACATTCCTCTTCTGAATCCTCCTTGATGGTACACTGTGGAGTGTGTTACAGATGTGTTTTATGAAACATGGGATAAATGCTTTTTTTTCTATTTGATAGCATTACTACTGTGCAGTATGGACCTTGCTAATGACTGTAGATAAGATGATTATGTACTGCTCTGACTTTCTCTGTGAAGTTCTTTCTAATAGTAATAAAAGCTTGAAAGTGGTATGTTACAGGGAATGATGATAAAGTGTTTTTCTGTCAAAATTCAGTTGGAGATGTGCTTCCTAGATCACATGGATGTTGCTTCTCACTCTGCTTGAGATCTAGAATGAATAGCTCACATTTATGGCACAAATACAACAGTGCACACTGATGTCACAACAGCTTTACTCCTATGATGATAATCTCGTTTGTGGTACTTCAAGGGAAGGCTTTATGCTTCCCTGTACTGGCAAAACAACTTTAAGATTTTTGTTCAGTTTCTCAGGTTAAACTACTGTGATAAACTTATTTACATAGCATACAAACTTAAGTTTATTTGCATTTAAAGGTCACTAGCACTTTAAATGAAATGTAGTTTTCATCCTCTAAGCACTAGAATTATGAAGAGTGGGGTATATTTTTTTTATTTCAAACAGACCATAGAGACCCCCAAAATTGTGCCATTTTGCTGTTGTCTCATTGCACACTTGAATGTGCCAGAGCAGCTGAGGACTCAGAGATAGCGTAGCTGGCTGTGACACGCAGCAGGGTGTCTCTTACTTTCTCTCTGACTATGTCATGCTGTGACCATTGTGCTAAACTCTGATCTCTGGGACATTACCCTTTGTTGGACTACGCTGATCTTTGCCAGCTTCTGGGACAGCTGATCACCAGGCATTCCCCCGAATCACAACCTGTGGTTGTCATTATAAAAACTTGCCATGTGTCTTGCTCTGTTTCAAAGGCTAGGCTGGTGGTCTTCCAGCTGAAAAAGAAGAGATGTGTTTAACATAGGACTTGACCATAATAAAACAGGGAAAATGCCCATATCGATAACCAGTTATTAATTGTGCTTATCTCAGCAGCGTTAAAATGTAAGATACAGAAGCATAACTTATGCATTCAGATGTATCCAAAGACAGAGTTATGTGACAGTATGGGCTGCTAGGATGTAGTCTGCTGTTGTGTTCTTTGAGCTGGATCCTGTTGAAGATGGTCAGAGTTTAAGATTTGAATTCCATTTATCCTCTTGCAAAAACTGGAATAATTTTGTGGAACAAAGACACAGTTCCAGCAGAAATAGCTGTAATGACAAAGTTTTTGTTAGTAGGCCTTTTTTCCCCTCAGAATACACAGATCTTTCATGACTGTGTGAGTTATGAGCTCTCAAAAGTTCCACTCTTCCTGTGGAAGAGAGATGTAAAGCTGAAAGTAGATTCATGAATGCACAAGAGTAGGTGGAAGGTGGTTCATCCCTGACTGTTAATTGCTGCATTTGCTTCTGAAAGAAAAGGACTCTTGAGATAACTTAGAATAAAATGCATGGCTTACTGTTTTCCTTCAAGTAAGGTCTTCTCGAGAAAAACCTTAACCTTTAAGTTTTATTCAACATGAAAGGAGATTAGTTCTGGTCTTTCTCCTTGAAGTTGTTGCATTCTGTTGCAGGTGATGTAAACACTCATGATCAAATTTAACTTCTAAAAATTCAGAGAAGAGATCTCCACTGATAGTATAACTTAATCACATCTTGTGAAGATGACTATAACAAGCATAAGAACACACTGACAAACTTCAATCAACTTGGTTGCTTATAGCCGTCAGGATGTGGCATTCTTAGTAGCAGTTTTCATAATGTTGGGAGACTATACTACAACTTTACTGTTTCTGTTTTCATTTTAGAGAAATGGACTCAGGAGATAGAAATTCTATTCATTCTATGAATAAATTAAAACTAGCAGAAATTATTCAACTGTATATTTTTATTCCAGGTGGGTCCCAAAGGACAAGTTGTAGGAATTGATCATATCAAAGAACTAGTAGATGACTCAATAAATAATGTCAAAAAAGATGATCCCACATTGCTGTCTTCAGGAAGAGTGAAACTGATTGGTGAGCATCAGACTGATATACTTACTAATTAAACTGATATTCTTTCTAGCAGCATTGGGTGTGATTAAAAATTGTCATTTAAGAAGTTAACCCAAAGAAAGAAGTGCCAAAGGAAAACTTTTAAATCCAAGTTGTCTTTAGGCCTTTGAAAAATATCATCACGTGGTTTCGAAAATATGAGTTCTGATACTCTTAAAGAATATGTAATCATCCTATTAGAGCAGCTTTACAGGGGACTGTTTTTTGGTGAAAATATTTTACATGCTGAAGGTCTGTCATGTTAAATTTTCTATTTAAAATTGGATTTGAATTGACAACTTTCCTTGAATAAATGTACTGTCTTCTAAATTTGGCGTTCTAGCAAATCCTTTGTACTTTTGATACAGTAATTGAGAAGCCTGCACGCAGAGTCAAATGGAGAAAGTACTAGGTTGGCAGTATGCATCACTGAAGTTTATTTCACTATTTTTTAAAACTATTAGTATTTATATGTTAGGGAAGTGATTAATTGATACCAATCTGCTTTAATTCCATCAGAGTGACTGAGAAGAAACCTAAAATTATGCAAGGAAATGGAATTGATTTAAAGACTATTTTTTTGACAAAAAAGAAAAATATGTGCTTTTTTTCGCTTGGAAGAGGCACAGCTGACAGGAGTAAAGCATTCCCTTTGCTATAATTCTATTTGTTAAGTTTAAAGAAGAACCTGAAGATCTGGTTATTTTGCAGCCTTCTATGATGAAATTACTAGGT
>NW_008620830.1:175394-186729 GCF_000691845.1 Merops nubicus | reverse complement strand
AAAAGCCTTCCTCCCCCCAGCTGCAGGTCCCATACACACGGGTTGGTTGTCTTGTAGTGATTGCTTTTCTCCAAAGTACCTGCTCACAACTGCTGTGGAAGACCACCCACCAGAGGAGATATCTCACTGGGGTGCTTCAGTACTGGCTTTGAGTTTATTCAAAACCATACAGTTCATCTCCCACTGCTTTTCTGGCCAAGAAAGTACTATTCCCTGATGGCAGTAAAATCTACCTTCCGGTTCTACAGGTTTAAACACAGAAAAATTAAAATTTGACCTTTCCCAAATACGTAAAGTGGCTTTCAGTGTTGCCTGCAGGCTTCACATTTTAAGAAGCCACTTTCCCTCTCTAATGGCTAATTCTGATGAGGTGATCACACAATCTGGTCATGATAGCGACTGAAATACCTGTAATGTAAAATAGAATTGGTCAGTCTATGTATTTCAGTGATAAAAATTGGGCAACTGCAGCTGGAGGTGATGGTTTTTACCTTTTGCCACTGAAATGAATATAATCAATATACAACATAAAATGAAAGGGTTTAGCACGTATGTTCAGATCATAGGGACAACTGTGCTGTATGGAGTTCAGATGCTCAACTTTTAATGTTAGTTGCTTGAAAAAGCCTCTCCAGAGGAGTTTTCCATTGCCTGGAAACGTGGCCAGGATAAATGCTCCATGAATAAAGGAGGGGACACTTAGTGGAACTTGAAGTGATCAGGAGAGATGTGAAAGATAGCACTGAATTTTAGGTACTGCATTTTAACTCCACACAACTGGCTTCACTTGCAAGCTCCCACTGGCTTCCTGGGACTAAGAGCAGTTACCTGGGGCTGAGATTCCTATTCATAAACCAAGGAGGAGTAGGATCAGCTCCTGTGGGTTTTGTTTTTGGGTGAGGGGGAGTTTGGTGGCTTGGGTCAGGGTAAGGCAGCCCTGGTGTGATGTTAACTGGAAGCAAAGAATGTAATGTCCTAGGGACTTTGAAGAAACCCTTAATATATCAGGATAATGGCTTTCCCACAGGGAATGCAACCTAGGCCAGGAGATATGTGTTAGGGAAGTGTCTACATCCCATCAGGAGGTTGGGGAGCAGCCTTTTGGCTCTGGTCTAGGGGTGTGCTCACTTGGCAACAGCTCAGATCAGTGCAGTTTTCTTTACTTTCCATTACCTATGACTTTAGCAGCCTTTATGGGCAACATAAAGTCTCCTGGTGCAGCACAGCTCCAGAGCTGTGAAAGAAGGCATTTGATGAAGAGGGCAAATTATCCTCGCCACGTTTTTGGATTTTGCTCCAGAATTGCTCCTAAATATCCATTAGTGGTAGGACTTTACTAAACATTCTCCCAAAGAGGATCTTACAGAGGCTCTTTAGTTGAAAAGGAATCCTCTTCCAGTGCTTTGTGCCTGCACTGTGTTGTCAATGAAAGTATGATAACCAAGGACCATAAAAGGATTCACTTCCAAACTGCATGTCTGCTTCAGACTAAAGTGCTGATGTCAGTGTACCCCCAGGCATCTTGGTGGAGGATGCAGTGATTCTTAAAGCTAGAGCATTAGGTCCTTCCCTTAGAGTGGAACTTGATTGCCTAAACATAGTTCCGATGCAGGACTTTGGGGAACCCTGCACCTCCCTGGGGTAGGGGCAGGAGGCCAGACTACAGCACCTAAAATGAAATTCTGAGCCTGCACTGAAGCAGCTGAACCCTATCTTCTGTGGCCAGTGTCCCAGAGTATCTCCAGGTCACCCAGAGAGGACCAGGCTGTATTTCTCCTTGTGCTATCCCAACCCATGGGAGCCAGGTCAGGCTACTGCAGATGGACAGCTTGAGAGCCCCAGAGATTTGGAGGGGGGTTTCTAACAGTGAGTCGTGATGGTATCGAGTTCAAATGGGATGGTGCTTCAGACATCTGAGGGAATGACTTGCAAAAAGTTTATTGCAGTGAAACTCCTGTTACAGTGAACGTTTATCCAAGTCCCTCAGGGATGTGCTATATAGAGAAGTTAGACAGCAGTCTCTTTTTTCCTGTCATCTATTTAGACTATGCACAATCTATGGAGCATGTATCAGCTTTTCCTCTGTGCTCAGTAATGTGAGGCTCAGGTCTCTGCTGAGCCCCTGGCTATGATTTTGATTAAAGGAGTTTGGGGCAAAGGGTGGCTTGTGGTGTTGAGTCAGAGACCACAAATAATACAAACAAGATGCCAAGTGAGGTCTGGTTTGAATTCTTGGATAATGTTTCCTCGTGGCTAATTTAGAAGGACTGAGGATTAGAGTTTCTGTGGTCAGTTCTGCCACTGTGATCTGGTAACAAATCTGTCCTTTCAGAGGCAGAAAAAAAAAAACAATAAGTCACAGCATCATGTCTTCTTTCACAAGCCAGATCCTGGGGTGCTTATTTAGAAAAGCCTCCCGTTGACTCCTGTAGTACGAATACACAACATCCGCAGGAATGTAACCCAGAAATGTGACCCAATAAATGCTGCTGCTTCAGCCATCAATCTGTTTCACATCATGTTGTTCTCTCAACTGTTCAGCCAGATGTTATTTACATGGGTACAGTAACATTAAACGCTTGTACAAGCACTATTAATAGCATCAATAACAATACTAAACGTAAATAGCGGCAGCACTGATAGTAATACTTCCAAAGCAGCTTGTAATTGTAACAACCTGTCATTCCTCTGCTAACTTGTGCTGACTCAAGATTAAATTGCTCTATGTGTGGAAAGCAACATGCAAAAGAGCCCATCTGTGCCAAGACTGTTTTCTTCCCTTTGTATTTTTGTTTGTTTGCTTACACCAGCTAGCTGAGAAAATGTCAGCATGCTTTACCCTCCTTATTGTTACCATGCTTTTGTCTGGCATCCTTCACGGGCTGTTACTCCTTGGAAAGGGAGTATTGAAATGGAGTAACCATGAGTCCTTACCAGAGTCCGAATGCTGGTGAAGCTGCACTGATTTTGGTTGGTTGACTCCTGATTTATGGCATTGCAATCTGACTTCCCTTGTCATTTATTAAAGAAAAAAAAAAAAGAAAAAAAAAAAAAAAGTGAAAGAGTTGTCAAAATATCCTCTAGCTATGTTTTCTACTGTTTTGGTTTTGGTGAGACCCTGGAATGGGTTGCCCAGGGAGGTGGTTGAGGCCCCATCCCTGGGGGTCTTTAAGGCCAGGCTGGATGAGGCTCTGGGCAGCCTGATCTAGTGGGAGGTGTCCCTGCTCATGGCAGAGGGGTTGGAACTGGGTGATCCTTGTGGTCCCTTCCAGCCCTGACAGATTCTGATTCTCTTCTAGCAGAGGGCTTAGTAGTGTTGGCTTAATGGTTGGACTTGATGATCTTAAAGTTCTTTTCCAACATAAAGGATTCTATGTTTCTGGCAACTTTAGAATATCCAAAGCAGCCAAATTTACCTAAAATGGCTTTGTCTAGCATGAATGTGACCTGTTCCTGGGTGTGAATAGAGTCTCACAAGAAAAGAATTGAGACTTCTGATGTGCAACACGTCAAAAGTGGCTCTGGGTTTTATGAATTCCTCAGCTTTGTAAAAGGATTGTCTCCTAAGAGAAGACAGGTAGGCTTTCAGCTCCCAAAATTATATTTTTTTTTTTCTTCAGGGCAGCATGGCAACATTTCTTTTTCATAATTAAATGGAAAAGTTTTCCTGCATTAAGCACATGCAGAAAGCAGAGGTTCCTTGCATTCCATGCAGAATTTTCAGAATTTTCATGGTCCCATTTGTTATCAAGCAAGCAAACAATTCCTGTAAGATAGTAAGTGGATATGCCTTTCCCTGGCTATATGGCTTAGCACAGATTGGGGAATATATCTGCATGCCTTCATTGTACTATGGATCAAGCCTTAGGTCATTAAGTACTTGAATAATTCCCACTCTGAGATGTAACTAGGATAATAGAAGGACTGAAGTATAACATGTATTGAGGAAGATCTGAGAAAATCTCCTGAGTTTAATGGAGGTGCAACCAAGGAGTTTTGTGGGTTTCATTTTAAATCACTGTTATTTAAATGTATTGGCTTAGACTCTACCCTAAGTAAATAGCTCTTCTTGACTGTATTCCTTGCCTTATGTCGCTCATAATCTATTCTCCCACACCTTTCAAGGGGAGCTAGACACCTTAGGACCCACATTCACAGCAGCATTTTGGGGTAGGACAGGTATTTCTTTTACACTTGTGGTTATGAGATGCTGAATGGAGCAAGGGGATGGTGGTTCTAGAAGTTGTGCAGTGTGTTCATCTGTTGTACCCTCTATAAAATGAAGACAACACTGCTTAGCTATAGAAAAGGGTCACTGAGACACAGATCACTGACAGATGGTCTCTGACAAACCTTGTAGCTGCAATTTCAGATGTCATTATGCTTGAGCATCTCTGCTGTCCAGGGAAGGTGGATTTGTGCTAAGATGTTTGTGTGTAAACCAAAGCAGCAGAGGGAAGGATGGACAGCATGTGGAGAGGTCACCATTACCTGTGGATTGGCAGGGTGGATACTTGGAGCAGCACGTTTTTTAGTCGTCACAGCAAAATTCAATAGGAAATATCACCTGTAGTCCTTCATGAAACTAAGTGCTTAATGCCTGTCAACAGGAAAGAAGTAAATAGGGAAAAGGTTGTATTTGCATGTCCCCTTTTATGACAGTGTCACCTTGAAAACCATCACTGGAGTCACTGTTAGCTCCTTCCTCTTGAGTTTTCCATTTGATTGTGTCATATAAGTTATAAAAAGAATTGTAAAGTGAACAGTAAAAAGCCCAGCCCAAGATACTATCTTTAAAGAATTTAAACTATTATAGTTTCATAGGCCCTGCTGATGCTGAGTTTAAATAGGTGGCTGGACCCTTGACAGTTTGCCCAGGGGTTTGCTTTCCCATCCTGTTATTGCTCCCTGCCCCCATCTTAGCATGTTTTTAGGCAGCTGGTGGAGAAACATCTCCATATGTCTCAGAACAAACGAACAATTTTGTAAGTGGATGGTGCTTTGAGGTGTTGGAGTCAAAGGTGTTCATCTGGCCTGGGTTATAGAAGAGGTCAAATGAAAAGATCATTATAATGATGCCTTCTGGCCCTTAAAAAAAACTTTAGCATGTGGATTTTGGGGATCTCGGAAGATTTTGCACAATGTTTGCTCATAATAAGGACTTTAATAAAACTTTACTTTGAACTTTAAAACCTTAAAAAAAAAAAAGAAATGGGAAATGAAAACTTAAATGTAGTCTTGGCACGAGTGGTGGTACTTTCTCACAATTCTAGCTGTCTGTAAATGCACCTCTGGAAATCTTTTTCTAGGTACATGAATTACATAGACTTGGGAGGGTTCTTCAGAATATGGAACAGAAGTTTCAAAAGACAAGGGGAGACCCTCCTTTGTATCATGAACTGTATTTTTACTGCTCTTGACAAGTCAAATTCAGATATGTAGCCAAAGATTCAAATGTTTACTCAAATTTTATCTGACCTACAGAAATTTCTGAGTATGTCAAATTAGGCTGCAGTTTTGTGACAGCAAGATTCTTCAGGAAAATTACAGTATTTCTGATGGCTCCTAAAATAACTGCAGCATTATCTGCTGCGACGTATTCAGCCCACTCTCTTCTGGTCATGAAGGGACTGAGGAAGAAAACTATGGACATAGAAAAAGTTGACTTTTTTTTCTTTTTATTTTTTCTCTTAATGGATATCTTCAGTTGTGAAAAATAGCCTTTTTATTTCTCAGTTCCAGAGGGTTTCATCTCCCTCAGGACAGTTGTGGCCAGTTTCCCCCCAGATAGAGATGGTGCCAAGCTGATTTTTGGGAAGAATTCAGCCTGTTCATATTGCCTTGTGTTTGCTGTGGGATGAAAACACTGGCACAAGTTCATGTATCAGCCATGATGTGGCTGCCTCTTCCCATATCTGATCCCTGCATCCCAGTTTATTCTGTGAGTTAGCTTGTTTTATTGGCACTCTATCTTACGTTACAGAGGGTGGAGTTTTAAGGGAATTTAGCAATCCCAACATGTAATTTGGCACCTGAAGTGTTTCTGAAAATATTTCTGAAGTATGTGCTGTCTAACTGCCATTGAAACCTGAGCCAACCTACCTAAACCCCTCTTCTAGATGGTTGTAGGTGGCTGTAGCCTGAGTCTTGTACCCAAAAACCCATCCACAGGACTGCACCTCACGTGTCTCCACCAAAGCAGTGCCCTTCCCCACTTAAACATAAGTGCCACACCTCTTAAACATTAATGGCACAGTCCCCAGATGGGCAACTGAATGCAGAATGCTTTTCCTGATATGGCTGTAGGAATGGGAAGTAAGTAGGGTTTTACTTTTGAAAAATCTCAAATAAGAGGTCTGGGGTTTGGCCTTTGTTTATGGTTAGCCACAGGAGTGTGGCAAGTTGACCTGCTCTCTAGGGCTTCTGGTGGGAGCTTTGCTTCCATGTGGCTTGGGATGTGTGGACAATGTCCCAGGACCGATGGTCCCAAGTCACTATGATGGCAATGACCTGTGGCAACCTGGGATGCACTGGTAAGGGCACAGGACCAATTCTTGACACTTTTTTAATTGCTGACACTGCTTTTCAATGTAAAGCAACTCTGTGCATCTTGTGAGACAGCAGGTCTGTCCTGTGCAACAGGATTAACCATGAACCATCCTTTCTCAGTGTCCTGACCTCTGGCATTTCTTTGGACACTCTCTTTGTCCACCAGTCCCTCCGAGCTCCTTCCTCTTGTTGGTCACATCGAGGGATGCTCTGGGGGCAGATGTCACCTTGCCTTTGCTGTTTCTGTACTGTCTGTATCAGCCACTGTGTTCTTTGGTCTCCAAACCATTTAAAACTCTGCTTTTCCAGTTATTTCATCTACCTGCATGGCTGTGGGGCTGAGTTAACTAATTTTTGCAGGCTCTTTTCTCGAGTCTCGAATGAGAAGCTACTCAAGCACAGCAAGCCCTGTGAGTACATGCATAGCCTGCATGAGAGCACCACTAGAATTTCAAATGCTCTGATTAGATTGGAGAACCAAACTCTCATGAGTCATTTGATAGGACTTGGGCATTGCTCTGCCATCAGTACCTTCTGAAAAATGCCCTTCTCTGGAAACAACATCTCCATAGAATTCCACAAGTGCTTCAGTGGCTGGTGCTTTTTTCATCCCTGATGTAAACAGCACAAGCCCTGAGCTGGAATTTAAACGCTCACATTGCAAGGAATTAAGAATTTTCTTTGTTACTGCTTGGTATGAAATGTCACTTTGTCTGGCCCCAGGAGAAGAGGGTTTTGCTGTACATCCTCCAGGGAAATTCCTCTTGGCTGGCTGTCAGGAGGACAGTGGCATTTTGAGCACCGCCGCAAGATGCTGCAATTACTGTACTTGTGTTTCTTTGCATTTCAAGCTGCTGTCTTAGTGTCAGCCCGTTCACATTAAACATGACAGTGCTCTGTAGTCTCCTCTGTGATACCAGGACATCTCTGACAAAAGCACATTCCAGGAGCTTGATGAGAGAGGAGTTTTTCACGTTTTCTGGCCCTCTCTGTTTTGCTGGTGGGACTAGTGGTGATTCACTAGCCGTGAATCTGGAGCCAGTTAAAAATACACCCAAAACCTGAGTGTAGCTATGCAAAACATTAAATAAGATCCAGGAATATTTCACAGGAAAGAATGTGTGTGCTGCAGTTTTTTGATTAAAGAACTAGAATGAAGCAGTGTGACTCAAAGTGGTCACACAATAATAATAATAAATAATAAATAAAAGCTGCCCTAAAATCCTTTAATTGGAAATAAAAAACAGCTTTTGCTAAGCAACCTGGAGAGAGTGTACAAAGGGAGGGGAGGGAGTGTGGATTTGGAGCCCCTTTGAATGATCTATTATGCTGAAACTGCTTTTATCTTTTGTTTGGTGCAGTTGTTGAATGCGAAGTTGGCTTCATCTGTGTGACATGTGTGGCAGACGCCTCTTTGGTCTGTGCATCCTACAGGGTGCAAAAGACCAGCTGGCTCAGCAAATTCCTCCTGGCATTATTTGCTGCTTATCTTAATACCGTGTGCAGGGATCTTCTGACATCCTTGGGAAAGATGAACTTGCACAAGAAGAGGGAGACCGGGAAGGAGCAAGCAGGAAAAGGGTTGATGTGCAAGGAGGTATCTGCCTCCTGCCATTGCAAGGAGCTTCTTAAGGTTCCCACATCTTGGCATGGACCATGGAGATGATTTCTTCTCCCTGCCTGTCCCCTGCTCTCAGTCCAGCAGCAGGTATGCCCCATTCAGTGAAGCAGCAGACAGTAGGCAAATCATGTAGCCATCATATGGTGGTAACAAGCCTCCTGAGAAATGTGTAGTGGTGGAAATGTGTAGAGAAATGAAAAGTGAGAAATTAAACCTAGTAGTTAATGCCAGCTTGGACTATGGGTGATGGACACTTTTTTTTCTCCATCCTACAAGCTTCAATAAGACTCCTGTCTGATGCAGCAAGGCCTGATGTGACTTCAGCGTCCTGTAGTTTGGGTCACCCCTCTGCTGCAGAGCTATATAAAATATAAATCTGTCCATCTACAGAGGTGTGGAGGGTTGACCCTGTCTGGACACCAGGTGCCCACCAAAGCCACTCTATTGGTCCTTCTCCTCAGCTGGACCAGGAAGAGAAAATACAACAGAAGGCTCATCAGTCAAGATAAGCACAGGGAGATCACTCACCAATTACTGTCATGGGCAAAACAGATTCGATTTGCGGAAATTGGTTTAATTTATTACAAATCAAATCAGAGTAGGATAATGAGAAATAAGACCAAATCTTAAAAACATCTTCCCCCCACCCCTCCCTTCTTCCTGGGTTTAACTTTACTCTCAGTTTTCTCTATCTCCTCCTCCCTGAGTGACACAGGAGGATGGGGAATGGGTGTTCCAGTCAGCTCATCACACATTGTCTCTGTTGCTGCTTCCTCCTCAGCAGGAGGACTTCTCACACTCTTCCCCTGCTCCAGTGTAGGTCCCTTCTATGGGGTGTAGCTTCAGAAAGGGACTGATCCATCTTGGATGGCCTGCAGGGTCACAAGTCTTGCCAGCAAATCTGCTCCAGTGTGAGCTCCTCTCTCCATGGGTCCAGAGATCCTGCCAGGAGCCTGCTCCAGCATGGGCTTCCCACAGGGTCACCTCCACCTGCTCTGGTGTGAGGTCCTCCATTGGCTGCAGGTCTTTTTTTTTTTCCCACTGTTAACCTCCATGGGCTGCAGGGGGACAGCCTGCCTCACCATGGTCTTCACCATGGGCTGCAGAGGAATTTCTGCTCCGGTGCCTGGAGCATCTCCTCCCCCTCCTTCTTCCCTGACCTTGGTGTCTGCACAGTTGTTCATTTCACATATTCTCACTCCTATCACGCTGCAGTTTCCACTGCACAGGTATTTTCCCCTTTCTTAAATATGTTACTACAAAGACTTTACCTCTGTCACTGGCAGGCTTGGTCGTGGCCAGCAGCAGGTCAGTCTTGGAGCTGGCTGGTGTTGGGTCTGTTGGACATAGGAGAAGCTTCTAGTTACTTCTCACAGAAGCCACCCTTGTAGCCTGCTTACTGTCAAAACCTTGCCATGCAAACTCATTACAGGAGGTGGGAAATGTGAAGGTCATTCTAATCAAGCTGATAAAAAATACTTACTTGGACTGACCTACCCTGGAAAACTCCGAAAGCGATTCTGCTCCAAGAGGGGTCTGGCGTGGGACCTTCACAGACAGCACATGGTCTATTTTTCATTTCCGATCTGTGCCTGTAATAACCTTTATGGCTGAAAGAAAAGTTGACAACTTACAATAAAGGTGCTGTAGCCAGAGGAAAAAAAAAAGTTCTAATTTATGGTGATTTAATCACACTGTACCTGCACTGCCATTTGAAAACCATGATTGTAAAAGAACTATAACATGAAAAACGTGGGGAGGAATTTATTAAAGGCCAGGCCACTTTAGCAAAGCCAAGATCTGAGCTGCCTGAAATGTAATGTGGTGCTTATAAACTAAAGGCATAAGTTATTAACTTAACCTAAATGATTTCAGATTTGTGTTCAATGGACTTGGTAATTATACCAAAGAATTTAAGCTGACCTCATCAAGCCTGCTTTCTCTTTTAAAATGTATTTCTGTGTCAATTAAAATGCCTGATTATAAAAAGCAAAGTTTTTATAGGCCCAGCCATACAAATTCATTATCGTGCTATTATATACTTGGCAGTCTACAAATATGCCAGTGATTAACTTCGTGTGCATTAGCTGCCAGTGTTGCAGCATTTCAGATAAGTGTGGCTATTGTCTACATTCAGCTGACTGAAATTGCCATGGATATAGACCTTGAATATCCTGGAGAAAGTAAGTCCTTTCCAGCTGACAGTGGCTGTCTGCTGGATGAGCCTTATATTGGATGTGGAAGCATCACAGTCAATAGACAGATCACTATTCCTGGAAGATGGCTGCTGGAGAGGCAGGTTTGCTGCAGGGTTCTGGACAGGGATGGCAAATTCCCAGGCTGGGATCATTTCTCTCCTCTTTCTGTGCATGGCTGGATAGCTTTAGTCAACAGCTTCCCTACTCCATGTGTTTCCATCGTTATATTATTCCCAGTTTGTTCCGTTTATATGTCTGCTTTACATTGTAAAGTTTATGGGGCAGGGACTGTTTTACGAGTGACTGTTATTGTATTATTGTAAAATATTATCAGCTAAGCTGAAATTTCTCTCACACTCATTTCTGCTCCTCTGTCTTACCACCGTGATGGCAGGGGTGGTGGGGAGATAAAGCAGATCACCACTGGAGACCAAGACTCATGGAAACATACCTCCTCTCTTTCCATCCCATCATTGCAGTGGTGAATCAGGCAAAAGAAAGGCTGAGTTCCACGTGCAGGGCACACGCAGGAGGGCAGAAGCACAGCAGAGTACACCACAGCCCTCCAGCACTGCATTTTGGTGCCATAGCTGTAGGCTCTACCTTCAACATTATTCTGTTAAAAAATATAATAAAATGATATCTAACCCACTTGGTAAACATTTTAAAATACTTAGCACAAAACTCAATAAAGTGATAACGTCAACAGAGGAGGAAACCATTTCCTCAGGATAATGGGCTTTTCCTGTCAGATAAATGCTGGAGCAAAACCTTGAGCTGTAATGGTCATGGTCATCAGGGCAGACCTACTGGTGAACTGTCTGATGCTGTGACTGGGTGTTTTTCACTTGTGCTTTATGTGTTGGCATCTGGGAGCTTGTTTTCTGGAGGTGCTGAGTAGCACCTATGGGTCTCCCTATTGCATCTCCCTATGGGAGATGGTTCTGCTCGGCACTTCCAAAAATCA